>NC_033631.1:10998807-11136984 GCF_001540865.1 Ananas comosus | reverse complement strand
ATATATATAATGTCAGCATACATAAAAAATAATTTTTTTTTTTTAGAAAAAGATAACATGCTACACGCTTTATTTATTTTTTAGAAATAAACTTAATTAGTTAGAAATGTGAATTAATTAGGATTCGAACTTGGGATCTCAAGTACCAATCATCAATTTCTTTGCCACTTGCGCTAGGGTTAGGATGATGTGGTACTATTAGGTTTTCGTTCTGTTCTTCTTTTTCGTCTTCATAAGTCTCGGCTGCTTTCATTCTGTACGCCGAGTTTATTTTTTCTAATAAATAAAATAGATAGCTTGCTATCTTTCTCTCAAAATAAATAAATAAATAAATAAATAAATAATTTGGTAAGCGATCAAAGTTTTTTCCATATTTTTCAATGCAAATGCCACAATAACCAAGGGGCATACAAATCTTTCGAAGTTTGGTTGTTCCACACTAAAAGGATGCCCCAAAAGCATGTTGGGCTAGTATATAGGCTAGGGTTTTTCTTTTCTTTTCTTTTCTTTTTCAATTGAGTATATAGGCTAGGATAGATAGTTGGCTCTATTTCCGGCTTAGTCCGAAAATTTGTTTTTGTCAAAGGACAATCTCCTCGGTTCCAATTTTAAGTGCATGATTCAGTACTTCTCGGCCTTGTAACAAGTTCCAATGCACCCAAACTACTTTACTTTTCTTATATATATTGTTTAATAGAGGTAATGTAAAGTATATATTCCCCTGAAACTTTATTCGGATCTTCAGATTATTAAAATAATAAAACATACTAATACTGCTCAACATTTCAATAAGCAACTCTCCAGCCGTGACATCTGTTTTTTTTTTTTCAATATAATATACAGTGTGTATATATATATATATATATATATATATATACACACCTATAGAATAGATCTTCCATACTTTTAAAAATACGAAGGCTTCCGTGCTTGTAAGTTGTTTTCGATCATAGGACATTCGATTCGACGATCGGTTTCGTTAGATATAATTTACGCTATTAGAACTATGTAGAAATCAAATTTCATAATTTTTCGACATCATTTACCAAGCGATCAAAAGAACTCAAAAATGACTATTTTAAGGACCGATGTAGCACGTTTTTAAGTTCAACGGTGTAGAAGTATCCAAATTACATGAAACTTTTATAGAAAATTCTACTTAATATCAAAAACAAGAATAATACTTTCGATTTGAAATTTGAGTTTTTTATTACTGTTTTTTATAAGATTTTTATTTTCAGCCGTTCATTTTGAGACTACTCGTTCACTAAGCAAACGAAGTGAAAAAATTATGAAATTTGTTTCTAAATAGTTCTAATAGCATAGATTATGTCTAACGGAACCGATTGCTGAATCAGATGTCCAATCATCGAAAACAACTTATAAATACGGAGGCCTCCATCCTTTCGAAAGTATAGAAGCCTAGCTCTATACTTATATAGCCAAATCTTTTGAAATGTGGCGTGGGGAGATTTAACAAAATCAATAGAAGAATCTACAAGATTCAAGATATATCTATAAAAAAAAAAAAAGGCTATACTATTTGTACATCTAAAATAGTATAAATATTATATTTTTTATTGAAAAATCTATATTGAGTTTTTGTCTTGCCAATTTGTTTATATTAAAAAATCACTGTTTAAAAAAATTCTATAGTTAATATTTTTACAAAACTAAAAAATTAAGACAGTTTTCCAAATCTTATGATTTAAAGACGTGTTTGCCTTAAAATAAAGAATTAAAACTGGAATAGAATAGAATAGAATAAAAAAACTAAAATGATAAAATCTCTAAACATTATTGGTTGAGAATAATTGTCGGAATCCAAATATTTTATCCTTGTCTTCACTGTTTGGATGAGAAGGAAAAAAATTTCGATTATCAAAAAAATAAAAAAAATAAATTAAATTTAAAATTGAGTTCGCAACTTAAAATATAGAATTAAATTTATAATTAAAATATAAAGTAAAACTTTAATATTTAAAATTTACATCAAAATTTTAAAAGAATAAGCAAAAATTTTAAATATATTTTTTTAAAAAAATAAAAATTTAAAATTTAGATGACAATTCAAAACCTAAACTAATTTACGATTTGATTCAAATTCAAATTTAAAAATTACAATCTAAATTTTAATTTGAATCCACAAGTATAATTTAGGATTTAAAATTTTAAAATTTTAAAATTTTAAAATTTAAATTCTGAAAGTAAAATTTGAATTTGAATTTAAATTTAAAATTAAATTTAAAGTTACTTGACGAATTTAGATTTCAATTTAATTTCAAAATCAATATCTAATATTTAAAATTTAATTTCTAACTTTAAACTTATATTTTAATTAAAATTAAATTTTATTTCAAATAAAAATATAAAATTTAGACATTTTTGAAGCAAGAATTTATTCTGCACGTTCGGATTCAATTTCTAATCCAGCTTAGAAAAGAAAGGTAATTAAGAATTTCCATTTCATGCGAAAATCAAAATCTGAATGAAACTCTTGCACACCAAACGATCCAACCATCCATTCCTATTTTGATTTCTGGATTAATAAAAAGTAAACCAAATGCGTCTAAGAGTCAAGAGTGTAAGCTGTATACTAACATTATTAATTCCAAATTTAGTTACGACACTTAATTGGTATTCAAGAGGTTTAATTCTTACAGTAATTGTTTAAGAAGGTAAACTTTTATTTACTTCCTCTTCTATTACCTTTCCTAATATCTAAGAACATTAATTTTTTAAATTCATTAAAAACTAAATATCGCAAAGAATCCCTGGATATATATATATATATAGGTACCGTTTGGTTCGGGTATAAGTAAGAACTAGTTATTATAGGGATAGGTACAAGTATGAGGATAAGAAAAATAGCGTTTGGATAAAAATTGGGTTGTTCCCGAGGATAAGAAAAATATTAGGAAGTTTTATATAGAAAATGGAGTGTTGGTGGGGATAACCGAGAACTACTATTCTCGGATAAAAAATTAGCGTTTGGATATAAAGGGGGGTATAAGGGCCTATTCCTATCCCTATTCCCAAACCAAACAGTGCCATAAGGTTTACACCAATGACTATTTGGGGAGAACGAGATTTGACAACTCTTTTATTGTCATCTATTGAGCTATAACCCAATCATCCACTTCATGTTGTGCCTCAAACCTTCTCATCTATGTGCTGGTAACTACAAATGAAAGTAATAAATAAATAAATAAAGAATAATTACATATAATTTTTTTATAAAAATATTTTACTATTCTATAAAATTTAAACTATCAGACTTTCTATCAGCGAATATTTTTTTATTATCAAAATTTAAATAATTATGAGTTGAAAAAATTAACTGCAGTTAGCTAAGAGACAAAATAATATTATTATTCCTTATATATATAATACATTTTAATATTAAGTTTCTTCAATTTTCTCGTCCTTTTTATTTTTTCTGTGACGACGGCGAGATCTACGGCGGCAACGACACCGAAGGCAAGGCTCAATCGTGGCAAAAAAAAGGGACAGCGCATATGCTGTGACGAAAGCAAGCAGAGAGAGAAAAAAATAAATTTTTATAAAAACAAATTATATATACAAATAAAATAATTATTTTTCGTATTTACTGTCAATAAATTAATGGCGAATCAATCAGTAAAGTCATATATGAATAAATCATAACTTATGAAAATATATATTTGCAAATTAAATGTTTTCTAAAAAAGGAATGAATATGATGATTTTTACTATTTATAATATATTTTCAGGACCAATATAAAATTAGTCTTAAAAAAAAAAAAAAAGGCTAAAAACAAGTATATAATAAAATAAAACGCTAGCCCTCACGTGCTCCACACCTCACGACTCGATGCAATATCATTATTCCCTTCTCCGCGTCCAACGATCGATAATTTCTTTTTAACTCTTTTTGCTTTTTCTTTGGGGAGTGCCTTTCTCTCTAATCTTTTCGCGAACAACACAAAAGTTCGCTAAAAGGTGCACCTATGTATACGCTGATCTCATTATAGTGTCCTCAACAGCTATTCCTACAACAGCTATGAAGTCTCATCATTTACCTAATTACATAACTTTGTCCTTTTAGTTGTACTACAAAGAAGAAATATGTGCCAAATTAAATCGTGTGTTCATAGATCAAGGGAAATGAAGCTCGGCCATGTAAAGTGGTTTTTAAAAATGGAGGCTTTCACATTTATGATTTATCTGTCGCTCACTTCTTTTTATTTTAAAAAAATATTTACTTGCTGTGTGGCTTTATTTATAGATTAAAATAAATAAATTTAACTACAGAAATAAAATAGAAAAACTTCAAAAAATGAAATAAAAAAATAAAAAATAAAAATAAAAGAGAGAGAGAGAAAAGAGAAAAAAAAAAAAAGAGACAGAGATTAGCAAGAATATTGGTCTCACTAAGTAAGCGTTTTTCAACTATATATTGGAAAGCACCAATAGGAGATATGTTGCATCTCTTCTATAAAATAATATTATTTTTCTCTAGCCATATCGTCTAACGCGTAGCTGCTAGTTAGGGAGGTGAGGCCTTTATCTCTTATATGCATGTCTCTAACACCAACCAGTAATGTGTTCCATAAATCACACACTATTCTCTCCAAAATGACAGAATATACCGTTTGGTTCGGGGTTAAAAAAAAATTAATTATTTCAGAAATAGACTTAAGTTCAGAATTAAGATAAGATTAGAGTATTTTTGTTTTTGGTTGGGAGTTGGAGTTAGTTCTGGATAGTAAAAAATAATATTTGATTGGAGTAGGTGGGATAAGAAGGATAGTGGATAAAATAGTGTTTTGTTTGGTTGGAGTAGTGGGGTGGGATGGGTCAAATGGGCTATTCCGAAATAGCCCATTTGGGGTGGGGTCCCCACCCCATTTGGTTGGTGTTTGGAAATAAATATGGGGTTAAGGAGTTATTCCATCCCTTAATTCCTAACCAAACAAGGGTCTAAGGTTTAACTTGAGGATTAGTTAGCAAAAAGCTAATAAAAATGTAGCGGGAGAATAAATAGTCTACTGTTTCCTTCTCACATCCATATAATTAATACACATATTTGGTCCACGATCCAGCCCATCTTTTTCATATTGTATGCTGTTAGAATCTTTTTTCTTAACACGAGTCACATGAAAATCTGCACTTCAACTGAAATTCTCAATTTCTAAATCTTAATAGCTAGCTAGTCCTGTATCCTGTCATCCGTGTCGAAGTTATATAGGGACTTAACCAAAAACTTTTGATCAATCGTCCAAATTCACTTGATCTCATTAGGTCTATTTATCGATGAATGACCATTGAATAGATCATTGAACTCTTATGGCAACTCCTTTTCTGGTGCATTGAGCCATCAAATCCTTGAAGAAAAAGATTCCATCTCCGTTCATCGTTTAAGCGGCAATCCATCATTAAGATTTTCTTATTCGAAATGCTATTAAAGATTTTTTGAAAGTTGTTCTGTAATGGAATTTCATGACACCAATTATTCGACCATGACTTAATTAACACGCTTACTATTTCCCACTCTACAAGCAATTCCTTGCTTGCAGATGTCTCTATATTTTAGTATGTTATTCCACTGTGTGAGTATGGTCTAAAGAAAGCCCCTTCCCTTAGGCCCTGTTTGGTTCGGGGATAAGCGGGGATTATCCCCGCTATTCCGCCAAACGGGATCATTTTTTACCGGAATATTTTATTCTGGTCAAAGCTTGCTATTCCCGGTTATTCCGGAATAGCAAGCTTTTTACTATTCCACCATTTTAGTGGAATAGTGCTATTCCCATGCTTAATTTCAAACTTAATTAAAATTATAAAATAAATTAAAACTAAATTATATAAATACAATATATTATATATTATAATACATTATTTTTATTATAAAATTATTAATTGTGCTATATTAATACATATTATTTATATTTAAATATTATAATAAATTTTATAATAAATTATATTTAAATATAAATAAATTAAAATTTAAAATTTAAATAAATTTAAATATTTAAAATATTATAATAAATTATATTTAAAATTAAAATTTGTAATCTCAAAATTAAGGTTTAAATTTTAAATTCCACATTTTAAAATTTTAAAATTTAAAATTTTGAAATTTTAAATTTTGTATTTTTAAATTAAAATTTCATATTAAATTTAAAGTTTAAAATTTAAAATTTTAATTTTTAAAATTGTAAATTTGAGATTTTAAAATTTTAAAATTTAAAAGTTTATATTTTAAATTTTAAAATATAAATATAAAATATAAAAATTTTAATTCTAATATAAATAAAAAAGTTATAATATTATTAATTTTTATTTATAACTACCCACTTTAAATCTTATTCCATCTTACCTAACCAAACGTTATTTTTCTTATTCCCAGAAATAACCCAATTTTCATCCAAACGCAAAATTGATCTAATCCCCGCTTATACCTCAATTTATACCTATCCCTGGAATACCCACTTTTTGCTTATCCCCGAACCAAACGATACCTTAGGGGTTTTCTTCTCGTATGATAAAGCATTTTGATCAATTTACAGTTTTACACTATTTGAGTTCTAGCTCCGTGAGGAACTAGTGCCACTACTATTTCGTCACTAACATGGTATTCATTACCGACCGTTTCTAGAGCAACTGACAAAGAGCTAGGTGGTTGGTATTCGAGACCCAAGTTCGAATCATAGTTGATTCACATTTCTAGTCAAATTTATTTCTAAATAAAATAAACAAAGCGGGTAGCGAGCTATCTGTCTCTCTCTCTCAAAAAAAAAAAAAAAAAAAAAAACAAACATGGTATTCATTAATGCCATGTCTTTAATCTTAAGTCCTTGGTCTTTTCTATTTCTATATACACTTCTACTCTATTAGGCATAATCCCTCTTGGCAGACATACACTTTTTTCAAAAAAATGACCGAGCCTTTATATGCCGGTGTGGGTGCTTTGAAGATTGAGAAGATATAAATAAGAAGTAGATAAACCGAATTTACCAAGACAGGTCTCTCTTCCTGAGATAGAAACTTAAATTGTCTTCTTCACAGGATTCACTTTTGAATTTTGCTTATTACGATCAACCACTCATCTTTCTTTAACTATCTATTGGGAAGGAGCAGCACTAGGTATCATATAGAAAGCTCTCCTGTCTCGAAAGATATATAGGATGTTGGCTAATCTCTTTTTTTTTCGTTGTGTGTTGCTCATGTAGAAGAATTAATTCTAGCTTATATCCTAAATAATCTTCAATCTCGATCGAGTCCATTCAAAAAGACCCCACATAAATTGAAGGTTGGCAATGAAGTTAATCATTGTCTCGTAGAAGAAGCCCATGCATGTCTTCTGCATACTATACTATTTAAGTGCAACCTTACTTTCTTCGAAAGGTCCTAGGCCTCCGAAAAGGCTACTTGTTGTTGCTACGTACGTCCGTCGTTTTCATTAAGCATTCCGTTACTATTACAAAAAGAAAGGGGGAGAGCGAGTCTCCCTGTTGTAAACCCCACCTCAGACCGACCGTCCCTAGAGCAAGTAATAAAAGACACGGTGGTTGGTACTCGAGATCCAAGTTCGAATCCTACTTGATTCACATTTTCAGCTAAGTTTATTTTTAAATAAAATAAACGAAGCGGGTAGCGTGCTACCTATATCTCAAAAAAATAAAAAAAAAAAAAGTAAACCCCGCCTCAGCTTTGATCTACTTAGAAGGCTTGCCATTTATCAGTAGCGCAATTTTGACATTCGAGGTACATTGATCTAGGCCATTCCTGCCTCTCTCTGTCTAGCTCACTCAGTAAAATTATTCGCATAGAGTTAAAAAATTTTCTTATGTACCATCCGAGTGCAATTTTTTCATACAAAAAAGATTATTCGTACCCCTGTTAAATTGGTGGGTAGTATGAATCTGAAAAAAAATCACTTTTACCGTATAAAGAAAATTAAGTGCAGGCACGTTTGTTGGATGCAAACTCGAGGACTAAATTCTAGATCCTGTGAAAGTGAAAGAAACAAAAATTTGGCGATAAAAACGCTGAAATTCACTTCTCACTGAACTGAACTAGCCATTTCACGTAAGTTGTGAAGTTGCGACATTGCACTAACCGCATGCAGGTGTCGATCGAGTTCTTCAAACTCACAATATATTTCTACGTGTTATGTTTCGTCGTTAGCAAGAACATCCCCTTTTTTTTCTCTTTTATATAATGCAAAAAAATGCATACACTATAATTATACTTTAGATTTTATATAGGCAAAGTAAGGTGATAATACCGACCGTTTTTAGAGTAAGTGGCAAAACGTTTGGTGATTGATATTCGAGATTCCAAGTTCGAATCCTAGTTGATTCACATTTTCAGCTAAGTTTATTTCCAAATGAAATAAACAAAGTTGATAATATGCTACCTATTTCTTAAGAAAAAAAAAAAAAAACAAAAACAAAAAGCAGCAGCAGCAACAACAACAACAATAAACCATAAGCCCTTGTTTGGTTGGGGGTTAAGGGGTGGAATAACCTCTTAACCCCCATATTATTCCCAAACACCTCAAAAAATGGGTGGGGTTAGCTAACCCTATCTAACCCCACCTCAAATAAATTATTCCGGATTAGCTAATCCCACCAAACTCCAACCAAACACTATTTTCTATTCATAATAACCCACTATATTTCTTATCCTACCTACTCCAATCAATCATTATCTTTTTATCCCACCTATTTCAACCAAACATTATTTTTTATTATTCTAAACTAACTGCAATCCCTAATCAAATATAAAAAAATTTTAATCCCACTTTAATTCTGAACTTAATTCTATTTCTGAAATAGTTATTTTTTTTTTAACCCCGAAACAAACGGAGGCTAAGGTGATAATCTCGCTAGACAATTGTTGCGAGGATGGAAATAATATTAATTTCTTAAAAAAAAACTTTTCCTTTTGAGTGGTGAAAAGGATGAAAACATGAGTAGATCGTATCAAATCAAACAATAAAGGCTCAGAGGGAATACTAGTTTCTCTTCCTTTTGGATTTTTCATTATTCGAAGTGGTTGTCCTTACGTTGATGAAACGTGAGATTCCCTCTGTCTCACTGTCACCCATCTTTTCAAACTTTAAAAGCTTGGATTGGCCCATCCAACCCAAATTCGTTTGCTCCCATGTCCAATCAAATTAACTAGTTTGCATCTTAATTACAATTTATTTTCTAATTGCTATCTAGCCCCTTGTACCAACATAAATTTTTTAAAAAAATTCTCTGCACCTACCTATAAGTATAAATTTTACATTTAATTTATTTTAAAATTAACCAAAAAATTAAGAATTTTTATTAAACAAATTAATAAGAGATGTAGAAAAAAATAAAAAAAAAAATTTTAGAGAGAAAGATACGTAACATGCTATCCGTTTCGTTTATTTTATTTAAAAATAAATTTAGCTAAAAATGTGAATCAACTAGGATTTGAACTTGGGTCTCGAGTATTAACCACTAAATTTTTTTACCACTTGTGCTGGAAACGATCGGTAAAAATTTTTAAAAGTGGGCTATAGCAAATGCACATCTATTAAAAGATTGTACAAATTATTGGCGTTGGTTTTTCAAAATTTTATCCTTTAACGTACGAAAATAAAGTATACAGAATCTACAAAAGAAAAGATATCTAATTTAATGTACTGAACCTACTTATCCATAAACCAAGACACCTACTAATATTTCCGTTTAGGGGAAAAAAACCGTCACGTCGACTCAATAGTGCCCACATGGTTTTCACGGGTGTGGTGTAATGCTTTACGAGTCGTGCTATAAATGGAAAGGACTAAGATCAAATTCCCCAATGTAGCAATTTTTTTTTTTTTTTTCATGTAGTGCACTTTACTTTTTTCTTTTTCGCGCTTTTGAAGCAACACTTGGTATTTAATCCCTACTAGCTACAAGAATAAAACCTACGCATTGTTTATTAAAGAAAAAAAAAAACATGGTGCATAGCATTTTGCTGAGAATAAACCAATCCATTGTAGAAAAGCATGCATATACATAAGTGTAGACACTAAATAAAAAAAGTCTATAGCGACACTTTTAAATATAGGTACATGTCAAAAAAGTACTGCTAGCTAAAATTACCGACACTTTTAAAAAGTGTTACTATATGTGGGGTCGCTAGGTATATAGTGACAGTTAAAGAGTGTCGCTATAACCTAAAAGAGTGTTGCTAATTTACCAACATTTATTTAAGCATTTAGCAACCGCCGAAACTCTATCTCGTTGGCTGCGGTGGCGGAGGAGGACGACAGGAAATGCTCTTCGTCTAAAATTTCAGTGGATTGAGTGAAGAGAGAAGAAAAGATGGTAATTGATTTTTCTTTTTTTTTTTTTTCTTTTCTGTTTGTAATCGGGCCAAATAGACTGGGTGTGGTGGGTTGAGTAGAGTAATCTTTTATTTTTGGTTGGATTGGACTTTACATTTAGGCATTAGTGGATGTTTTTTTAAGTTTTAGCATAAATTGAACACTTACTCAAAAGTGTCCCAAACATGTGTCCCTATAACCTAATTCTGTTGTAGTGAGAAGAAGGCATGGTTCAAATATATATAATGTTATAAAATATATATAATGAAACATATATGGTGTGGTCCTATGTAAATGTCACAATCGTGATAATCTTAGTTTAAATGTTCTAATTAAGAAGTTCCCAAGCTTCTGAGGCTTTAAACTCTAATCATGAATATTTTATTATAGTAAACTAGTCATTCTCTTTATATATATTTTTGCTACAATAATACAAGATTAATCAGGAATTAATATATCATTGATCCAGAATTTCGGGTATTAATTTTATGAGAAGTGTAAGTGTAAAACAAAAGATCATCGTTATTGTAGGTGAGTTTGTTCAATCAAAGTTGCACAAAAAATTTCAATACTGTAAAATAGTTTTCTGAATAAATATTCTACACCATATATAATGTAAAACTCACATTTGCGCAGATCAAAATCTAGCAAATGCTTGCCATTTTATCGCACACAAACATGCGCAAAAGCTCAGGCCAAATAAACACAGAATATCTAAGATTATAGTGGTAAAATTAATGCGAAAAGTATTAGATTTTTATAGACACAAAGTATAGATGCTAAGCATTAACAAGTACCGATGCAGCTCGTGTCGAGTTCCAGCTAAGCTTCGACACTTTCACTTGCATGGGGGATTGGCTTTCGCATTAAATAAGAGTAATACATTCTCCAAATTACAGCTGGTTTTGTCCCCATCCTTTTTATGGCCCCTCATTTAATTAATAATAATTATTATAATTATTACCCTCACTTCTCTTCTACATTACCCACAATTCCCCCACGCGCATTCACATGCTATCGAATCCATTGTTTGGCGTGTGGGAGCCACTTTTAGCAATAATAATAAAATTTCATAATGGTAATAAAAATTCCATCCAATATGAAATTAAAGTTCATGATTATCTTAATTCACAATGTGGACGGATTGATCGCACCTGGTGATACCCTGTGCGACGTTCGAAATCTCTGGGATAGAATCTCCGACATTTCTGTTGAACTGATGAGATCTAAAGGCCTAACCCTTATGGCAGCAATATGATGGTTGGTCTAGAGGGATAGAAACAACTCCGTTTTTCAGAAAATTTCGGTCAACGTACGCTAACCGGTCACTAGAACGTGTCAACCTCCTGACAAGGAACTAGGCTGCGCTGCTGTAAGAAGACGATAGTCCGCCTTCCCCTCGCCCCCTCTTTCTTTACTATCTCGCTTTTTTTTTTCCTAACCCTTCTTTGCATATTTTTTTCGAAGGCCTAAGCTGCTTTCATTATATACTCTCAGTTTATTTTATTTAATGAATGAATCAGATAACTTGCTATCTTTTTCTCAAAAAAAAAAGGAAAAAAAAACTATCAGTATAATTAGTGCTCTTGTTCCTGATCCACTATCTTATTACAAAATGTTATTACAAAATATTATTATAATTAGATTGACACACAGTATTTGGGCTTCTGCTGATGAGCAATTCTAGTGCATTCCCTATAATCCAAAGAGTCTAATTAATCTTGTCAAAAATATTTTTTTAATACTAACAACTCAAAAATATTTAGATTTTGACCCCAAAAAATATAAGATTTACATACTCTTTTTCAACCTGCCAGTAGCATTTATTGTTAAAATATTAAATTATAGAATGATAAAATGCTATATTATATATATTTATAATTTATATTCAATCATTTTGTAATTTATAAAATATATCACTCTACCATTTTATTTAATAATATATTTTTTATAATAAAATATGATAAAGTTACATAATAGTAAAATAAAACTGTTTATATTTTTGGTCTGAAAGATGTGACATTTTGGTGCACAAACTTTAAGTCACTATATTTTTTTTTTGGTGAATTATGTAAATTACCATAATTAAATTTTAAATGTAATTGCTAGTATAAAATTAAAGCAGCAGTATTGTGATTATCGGCGAAATAATAATTAAAAAGTCACATTACTTAATAAAAATTAATTACTATTTAATCAACTAAATTAAATTATAAAATTTACTTATAATAATTCATAAAATATAAATCTAAAAGTTATAATAAATTAAAATTTAAAGTATCTATAAGTCACGCACCTTATGATTTAAAGGCAAAAAAATATAAGTTAGCCTGAAAAAAAAAAAGGGCAAAAAAAATAGTTTTTTTTTTTTTTTAGATGAGATAAGTAGTATCTACCCGTTTAGCTAGAAATAGATCAACTAAAATTCGAATTTAGAACTTCAGGTATCAATTATCAAGCCTTTGATTGGTTGAAAGAGAGTTAAGTTATTCCCGGTGTAGGTAGTAGATGTCAACGGGTCGAATTCGAAACGATTTTAAAACCCCGAACCCGAACCCAACTCCAAACCCGAATCCGAATCCGAATCCGACCCGAACCCGGCGGATTTTAAAAATCCATATCCAAATCCGAACCCGAACTCTGAAAATTTGAACCCGAAATAAATATTTTTTTTCAATATTTTAAAATATATTATATTAAATCTAAATTTTTAATATACAAATTCAAATATAACATCAAATATAATAATATATATATATAATATAATATATATATATATATAATAAATTCGGATTCGATCGGGTTCGGGTTCGGATCGGGTACAATCAAAATCCATATCCGAATCTAATATCCGTCGGGTTCTAATTTTTTATATCATATCCGAATCCATTTTTCGGTGTGTATATATATATATATATAATATATAATAATATATATTACTATAGTAGGGCTAGAATACTTTTACAAGTATCATCCAAGTGATACTTGTGTGTTTTTAGTCCTTGGATGGAGAGATGTGAGGTTGAGATGATGGTGGTAGGTGGTGGTAGGTGGTGGTAGGTGGAATAGTGTTTGATCCCAGGGTTATTTGTAATCAAAAAGTAGATCCAATGGCTAAAAACGTGATAGCAACATGGGGATGATACTTGTAAAAGTATCATAGATCAACTCTATATATATATATATAATACAAAATAAATTCGGATTCAGACCGAGTTCGGGTTCGGATCGGGTACAATCAAAATTCATATCCGAATGTATATCCGTCGAATTTCTATTTTTTATAACCATATCCATCGAATATATCTGTTTCATTCGGATTCGAGTTCGAATAAAATTTTGGATATCTATACCTATTGACATCCTTAGTAGGTAGGGTGGGTCACGGGTACACGGAGAATTAATATGGCGGGTTTCGCCCGAGTGACTACGCAAACGGGTACGAGGGCGTTTGGGAACTTGCTCCGTATTCCGTACTTTTATGACGCCTCTCTCACGTCCTTCCCCCTCCTATCATATTCCATCTCTTCGTACGTATATATTTATACCTATATCTATACCTATACCTTGGGTAACCTATACCTATGTATTGTCTAGTCTATGGGGACATGGTCGTACCTATAATGGACCCTATGCGGTCACCTCCAACGTCCCATCTCCTTTTCTTTTGTACCGTTAACCCTTCTTCGGTTAAGATCCAATACGCTCCTAGGTAGTAGTACACGTTTCTGCGTACAATACTGTATAAAATATGTTTTGTACACTTCTTAATTATAAGGATGTACAGTAATTAAGAAGTGTACATATATTCTACACCTCAATATTCAGTAGTTATACAGTTTTTTTTTTTTCTTTGAATTTTTGTTAAAAAAATGACTAGATAAGTTTATAAATACTTAACTAGCTAGCCAGGGAAAAAATTATGAATGTAAACTTTGCCACTATTTACAAAATATATTGATAGTATTGCTTATATTGCATAGTTTATTGTGTATTGTACTTCAATAAAGCACTTTCATGTATTAAAAATTATGCATATGTAAAGTATAAGAAATTATAGACGAAGGCGATTTCTACTGTTTATTAGTATTCTTTATTTGTTAGCGGGGTATTTAGATTGACATAATTGTTATCGATTAAAAATAAGTTTTGTAAAAATAAAAAATATTGATTTTGTCGTCAACTAGAAGCAGAGATTCGTTATCTATTTATAAGATAGATTTAATTTGAACCTTTTTTTTTTTTTTGTGAAAGATGATCTCAAACCATTTAAAGAAAAAGTTGCTTTCGAAAATTCAAACTCAGACTAATAGTAAGTTAGTAACTTTCAATAAGTTTGATTTATGGTCAAATTACAATTTTATTTTTGTACACAAACAGAAGCGTATGAAAATTGTGCCGTTCGAGAAACTATTGTGTTATCCATACAACACTTATTTTCTAATAATTTAAATTTATAAATATAAATGACAAACAACACCTAAATTGTCTGTGTAGAAAAAAAAAAAAGAATTATTAACTTTGAAAATACACTGTGTAGACATCAAATAGTCCTAAATCTCAATAGACTCATTCAAATTGATTCCAAATTTAGTTTTCGTTGAACTCATATGATTGCGCTCAATCTCCGTAGCATGCTACCTGCTTTGTTTATTTCATTTAAAAATAAACTTAGCTTGAAATGTAAATCAACTAGAATTCGAACTTGGGATCTCGGGTACCAATCATCAAGCCATTTGCCACTTGCGCTATTGTTACAAAAGCATACTAAAGAGTTGAACAATTTTTCCCGGCCATTTCCTAAATATGGGCTTCGTTAGGGCTCTATTTAAAAAACAATTATTCATTCCGTTTTGGGCCAGTAAACTTCTTATGCTTTTCTATTAAGAGCCCAATTAAACCAGATCATGAATTTTATGGCCCAGTACCAGTTTCCGGAAGTGTGGAATTTTCGCCAAATAAACTAGAGATTTTACTAAATTTATCGATAATTTAGAAAATTTAATAGCATAAACTAGTTTATAGGGAAATAAAAAAACTTAATTAATTAATTGCTAATAGTTATTTGAGCTCTAAAATTTAATATTAATCGATTAAAGAAAACTTAAAAAATAAAAAAATTTAGGTTCTATCTTTAATATATAATTCAGCAGATATAATAGGCAAGTGCAATTAATATAAGTAAGGTGTTCTCTAATTCATCAAAAACAATGAATGAAACGATTTGATTAACCACCCCTTTTTGACATTCCAATTTCCCCTTGTTTCCTTTCCCTCTATATATCGTCGCAATACATTTATTTAATGATATAGCAACGTTTTAATGAACTTTGTGAGATCTACGTGAGATTCTTTTTACAAATCGATGCAGATTCAGAATCCAGATAACAATACGTTGCCGACATTAGATTTTTTCTCTTTTTTTTTGGGTAAAATAGATGGAAACATTAGAATTAGATTCCAAATTCGGCGCATATTAGAATTAGATTCTTTTTTTTTTTAGTAAGTTTTATTTACTGTGCCAAATTGTGGGTTATAACTTTCCAAAACTCCATATTTGGTCTATTTAAGTGCACTTCTCCATGTAATGGTGCTTAATAATTTCTCTCATTTTCGATTAGAGAGGAGGGGTTTTTTGTGTTGCTGGGGCTCACTTTTCTCCAGGCGAGGAAGCGGAGAATTTTGAGAGCACATTTCTCCTCTTCTTGCTTGGAGTGAAGGGAGCTCCAGCAATCTATATAATATTTCCTCTCTCTCTCTCTCTCTCTCTCTCTCTCTGTATTTTCGTATGCAGTAGTGTGGAATCAAGTTACTGATGTCTACACTGACTGTCCCTAGCGCAAGTGGCAAAGCACTTGATGGTTGGTATTCGAGGTCCTAAGTTTGAATCCTAATTGATTCACATTTTTAGCTAAATTTATTTCTAAATAAAATAAACGAAGCGGATAACATGCTATTTATTTTTAAAAAAATTAAAAAAAAAATCATTGATGTCTACGTACTCTCTTTTTTTATTGTGGTGTGACGGATTTAGAATATAGTGAAATCAGTTTATATTTTTAGTACAGCTAAATCAGTTTATTTTTATTTTTTGACAATATTGATTTTCTATGTACTGTTAACATATTGGTTATCTCACATAGAAAGATTTGATTGCAATTACATCAACAATACACTATGACATGGTGTGCTGATTATGTTAGTACTTTTAATTTTGTGAATCCAATTTTGTACGTGTAATTGTGTATCGGTGGCTCAAGATGGAGTAATTGCGACCCACGAATACCAAACTTTTGACTAATTGTGTTGAACTGAACATTATTGCTATGCAAAAGCTGATCCTGTATAGCCCTCTCTCTCTCTAGTCAAAAAGAGTGGGCGTGTCTAATGTCCTTGTCCTGTACTAAACGACAACGGTGAAAGAAAGAGATGTACTCTTTTTATTTTATTTTATTTTATTTTATTTTTTCATGAGTTATAAAAAGAGAGTCACGTTTTGTTACGTAGTTACGTTATTTTTACCGAGAAGATGAGTTTATGCGAGAAATCTAATCAAGTATTTTCTTTGCTAAATCTCTATAATCGACGCCTAAGCTTGATTTAGAACAATTGATATCATAAATAGTCACAAAGACATTCACTAAACAGAGCGAGAAATAGAATATAGCAAAATGGAGTCATAAAATTTATCTCTCCAACCACATTCTCCATTTTTGTTACAAATCATAGTTACTGTCCTAAAGATTCCATGAATCAACAAAAATATATAAATAGAAAAACAACAAGAACCTAAGCATTAAATTTCACGAGAAACTCGGTTGGAAATTAATAATGGACCTGCTGTCCCATAAACAAATTGGAAATTTGTGGTTATCCGCGCGAGAGACCAGATTCCGAGCGAAGCGTCCCACAAAAAAGTTCCTTTTTGACCACTCCAAAAGCAAAGTCAACAATTGCGTGCTAAAAGTCAACCTCCCACCGCTACTACCCCTTTTCTTTTAGGGTCCACTCTTACGTAGAAAACGTTGACCAAGAAGCATCTTAATACATTCACAGCGAAAGCTCCCATGCAACTCTCACCAGCCGAAAAAAAATGGCCAAGCTTCCACCTCTCTTTTACATTCTATTGCTAGTTCTAGTCCTACTGCCTCGGCCTGCGAAATCATCGACCAGCTATTCTACCGATCTATCCGCATTGCTCGCCATCAAAGCGCGCATCACTTCCGATCCCTTCAACGTCCTCTCGCGTAGCTGGAGCACCAACGCATCCTTGTGCAGTTGGGTCGGTGTCGCGTGCGGCCGCCGACATGTGCCGGATCGAGTCACGGCCCTGTCGCTTGCCAGTCTCTCCCTCGAAGGCTCCATCGCCCCCCACATTGCCAACCTCTCATTCCTCACCGCCCTCGACCTCTCCAACAACTCACTCTCGGGCCCTATCCCCGATGGCCTCGGTCGCCTTCGCCGTCTCAGGACGCTCGACCTCATGTTCAACCGTCTCTCGGGACCCATACCGCCTACCATTTTCAATCTCTCTTCGCTTGCGTACGTTGACCTCGCAAACAACTCGTTCTCCGGGTGCGTTCCGATTGAAAAACCAATCTCCGTGAATCTACAAGTAGTATCGTTACTGTACAATCGACTGGTCGGAAACATACCTGCTGCTCTTGGGAACTACCCAAAGCTCTGTTTCTTATCTCTCAGAGGTAACAACCTCACCGGCTCGATACCGCCTTCTTTAGCCAACCTCACACAGCTTACACTATTAGATATTTCCGAAAACAGCCTGCAAGGTGAAATTCCACACCAACTCAGCCTTCTATTTGATCTTCAATACTTAAATTTGGGCCTAAATGGCTTTACGGGCCCATTACCGAGCTCAATCTTCAACCTGTCTTCACTTCAAATGCTCTCTGTGGCGACAAACAAGCTAACCGGATACATCCCGGAAGGCATAAATGGCTTATGGCTTCCGTCAATTCAAAGCCTCTATCTAAATGATAATCAGTTCAGGGGATTGATACCAAGGCAATTGAGCCATTGCATGCACTTAATAGATGTTGTTTTATACAAAAACCAATTCAGCGGGAACATACCGGCTGAATTCGGAAGCCTGAGAAAGCTTAAGATCTTAGGTCTCGGCAGCAACAAGCTCACCGGGCCGGTTCCTTCCTCATTGGGTAACCTCACGGAACTCACGGTCCTTGATCTTGAAATAAATAATCTTCATGGGGTGATTCCTTATGAATTAGGTTACCTGCATAGATTGCAATACTTGTATTTGGGACAGAATTATGGATTGAGAGGAGAGATACCTAGTGCAATCTTCAACATATCTTCGTTGCAGATTCTCGATATCACTTATAATAAGTTCTCGGGGTATCTTCCAGAGAATGTCGGTTTTCTGCTCCCGAGTCTCCAGAGACTTCATCTTGGTGTCAATCACTTTACCGGACAGATACCGACTTCCCTCTCTAATTGCTCGATGTTGACGGTTGTAGAGCTATCACAGAATAGTTTCAGTGGACCTGTGCCCACAACAATTGGAAATTTGCAGCTGCTTCAAATTTTGAATCTTGCGTCGAACCGACTCAGCGGTGGATTGGAGTTCCTCTCTTCTTTGACAAATTGCAAGAACTTGGAGGTTCTATTACTTGGGAATAATCAATTCAAAGGTTCCCTTCCAACTGTTGTCGGGAATCTCTCCATGGGTCTCTGGGAATTACGCATCTCTAATTGCCAACTTGACGGAAATATTCCTGCTGGAATAGGAAATCTGAGCAACCTGATGAACTTGGACCTAAGTGGTAATGAATTTAGCGGAAAAATCCCATCTTCGATTGCACAGCTTGAGAACTTACAGCAATTGTATCTGTATGATAACAAATTGGAAGGATCAATTCCAGAGGAATTGTTTCTGTTAAGATATTTGGGCAAAATGTACCTACACCAAAATATGATTTCTGGATCAATACCCGAGTTAATCATAAATGGAAGTGAACTGCAAGAAATTTCTCTAGCTGCCAATTTATTATCATCAAGAATACCTTCTACCATCTGGAGGCTCACAAATGTCCTGCTGCTTAACTTCTCACATAATTCTTTGGATGGTTCTGTACCTGAAGAAATTGGAAACTTGAAATTAATAGAAGTAATGGATTTTTCCACAAATAAATTCTCGGGTAATATTCCAAGCGCTTTAGGGAATCTCCAAATGCTCACTTACCTGAATCTTTCAAGCAATTCGTTTACCGGCCCCATTCCAGAATCCTTGGGTGGTTTGATAAGCATAAACAGTTTGGACCTATCCTCAAATGCCCTTGTAGGTACGATTCCAAAGTCTCTAACGAGACTTCATTATCTTGTTAACCTAAATCTATCGTACAACCAGTTACAAGGCGAAATCCCACAAGGAGGAGCATTTGACAATCTCACAGCTGAATCTTTCATGGGAAACACCGCCTTGTGTGGAGGGAGAAAATTCGGTTTACCGCCTTGCACAACTACCGCCGGTCCAGAATCAAGAATCAAAAGGAATTTGCTTAAATTCCTTCTTCCAACAATTGCAGCAGTCGTCATCTTTTCAGCTGGCCTCCTCCTACTACTCATGTTTAAAAGAAAAAAGATTAAGACAACTACTACTGTTAATCAGTTGGATGTGAAAAACCACAGAAGAATTTCGTACCAAGAGCTTATTTATGCAACCGACAATTTCAATGAGACAAACTTGCTCGGTTCAGGAAGTTTTGGGTTGGTCTACAAAGGTCGGTTGGATGATGGACTGCTCGTTGCCATTAAAATACTGAACCTTCAATCGAGCAAAGCGTCGGCAAGTTTTGATGCAGAATGCGAAGTACTGAGCACTGCCAAGCACAGAAATCTAGTTAAGATTATAAGCACGTGCTCTAGCCCAGAGGTCAAAGCCCTAATTCTTCAATATATGCCGCAAGGGAGCCTTGAGAAATGGCTATATTCTCATAACTACTACTTAAACCTGAATCAGAGAATTCACATTATGATGGACGTGGCGCTTGCACTGGAATATCTGCATCACCATTGCCCGATAGCTGTGGTGCACTGTGATTTGAAGCCTGGTAACATACTCATGGGTGAGAACCTTTCAGCGCGTTTGAGTGACTTTGGCATATCGAGGCTGCTTTCTGAGGATGATTCTTGTGCTATATTAACGAGCACCCCAGGCACGATCGGCTATATGGCTCCTGGTACATCATTTCAACCCTTTCCTGCTACAAAATTGCTACATATTAAAATTCTATTACTTTAGTATCCAGAAGCTTTGCATCCTTTTTGCAAAAAAGTTGCAGATCAATTAAAATTCTATTACTTTAGTATCCAGAAGCTTTGCATCTTTTTTGCAAAAAAGTTGCAGATCAATTAAGGATCAGATGAATTATCTTTTGTGCAATCTTTTGCTTATGACAAAAAAATTAACTAGCTTTCTCATGAAAAAATGTGTGCAGAGTATGGACAAGCTGGTAAAGTATCAACCAGCGGTGATGTCTACAGCTATGGCATTCTATTGTTGGAGACCTTTTCAAGGAAGAAGCCTACAGATGAGATGTTTGCGGGAGAATCGAGCTTACGACGATGGGTTTCTGAGTCCTTTCCAAATGCAATAGAAAATGTTGTCGACAAAAATCTTCTCAAATATGAAGTGAACATCGACGCTGCCAACGGTGATAAGATGAATGCGGAGGCTGCGAGCTTGGACTACCAGTGTTTGTTATCACTCCTAGAACTGGGCATATCCTGCTCAAGAGAATCACCAAAAGAAAGGCCGACTATGGAAGATGTTGTGGTGAGACTGAAGAAGATCAGAAACCATAGAGCTTAACCGAAAAGGGCTCATTCTTATCAACTCTTGAAGAAGTTATCGATTTATATATAATTGCATGAGCTGGTGTTATAGGAAGTATTCCTTTTAGCATTTTATCAGTAAATTTGAGCTCACTAGTCTACAATAATTTTCTAATAGAGCATGATATCAAGTGCTATTTCCACTGCACCTCTAATGACATATAGCTTATGCACTGCTATGAGCAATAGATCAAGCAGCTTCTCAGAGGCAAAACAACAAGCACTTGGTGCACAACAAGTAAACTGCAAGAAAAAAAGAAGGGTTACTAAATAGGAAATCACCTTGTGATAACATGAAGCCCAAAGCGCACATAGCAGAGAAGTTCACACACTCTTTGCAACAGACACATACCAAAACACCTAATGTTATTGGGTTTGAGCCCAATAATGTATCTTAAGCTTCCACTCTTAAGCAAAATCTTAAATTGCAATATTCCTAGGCCCATTTGATGTGGGGTCCTTTGTGTGGGATCCCCTATTCAATTTTCCAACTTTTTTTTCCCAATTTATCAAAAGGCATCATGTGTGTGTGTTTTTGCTGACAAAGAAAGGTAGCAAGCTACTTGTTTTTTTTATTTTTTGAGAAATGAATTCAGCTAAAAATTTAAGGCAACTAAGTTTCAAACTTGGAACCTTAGGTACTAACTATTAAGCCCTCAGCCAAGAGCAGTAGGTATGGTCGATCGATCAGAATGTTTCATGTGATTCTTCTTTTCAATTCTCACAATTAATATCACTTCATTGCACTCTAATTTTTAATTTTTACAAATTCTTAGACAACGTTTACCCTTACAAACTATGATTGCGGGTAAAAATAAAAGTAAAAGCAGGACCAAACCTCTCTGTCAAAGAACACTTCAATCTAGATAAAAATGAACTACTATATTCCTAATTCTATTACTCATCTAGAATTCCACTAATGCAAGCAATTCCATTAACTTTGACTTGGACTAAATATATATTAGTCAACCAAATTAATCATATAAAAAGTAGCTTTTCCACATTAAGAAACCAAAAAAATGCCATAGTGGGTTTCTTAGAACAATAATCTAGAGTTTGGAGCCTGCTAGAAACTTCAAAAACCAACAAAAGCAACAGCTAGGACTTTTTAATCAACAATCCACCAACAGAATGGACAGGAGAAATTATTGAATGCACTGCACTCGATTCACACACTGTGTCTAAAGACTTTAAAGTCTAAATATTGATCATTAAATATAGTCTACAATACTTGAAAGTCTATATTTCAAATGTTATAATTTTTTTATCATCTTTTTCTCCCCTAAGAAACAATAAATACTGCAGCGCATGCAATAATTTGTTTGATGGACGGTGAAGGGGAGTCAACAATCAGATATTTTTCTTCAGTTCACTGCGTAGAAATTGCTGACCGAAAGCAAGACTTTTGAATACTCACATTGATGAATTATTGTTGTCCTTTTGTCTCACAGAGAACTGAGGAGAACATGATGCTCCAAACCAACACAATGAACAATCCACTTTCCTTCAAGAGTATAATGATGCTGCTCATCTTACTATTTTCTTGTTCGCAGCAGACGACGGAATTGTCAACTGACTACAGCACTGATCTGTCGGCATTGCTGGCCATCAAAGGACGCATCACATCCGATCCCCATGATGTCCTCTCACGCAGCTGGAATGCTAACACATCCTTCTGCAGCTGGTATGGAGTGCGGTGCAGCCGCCGTGGGGAGCGAGTTACAGCCTTACAACTCAACCACGCCGCCCTTCGCGGCACCATCGCACCGCATGTTGCCAACCTCTCCTTCCTCAGCATTCTCAACCTCTCCAATAACTCTCTCTCTGGCCATCTCCCCGATGACCTCGGTCGTCTCCGTCGATTAAAAACACTCTTCCTCGAAGGGAACCGACTCTCCGGACCTATCCCACCATCCATCTTCAACATCTCCTCCCTTGAGTTGCTAAATTGTGCAATCAATGAGTTTTCCGGTTACATTCCAACAGGAACCGGCTCTGCGAATCTCCAAGCGCTATCATTTGCAATCAACCAACTCACTGGAACTATACCCGCTGAGCTTGGGAACTACCCTGAGCTCCGTTTCTTATCTCTTAGCATCAATAACCTCACTGGCTTGATACCGCCTTCTATCGCAAACCTAACGCAGCTTACAATACTTGAACTTTCCTCCAACAATCTACAAGGTGGCATTCCGACGGAGCTCGGCCGTCTCATCAATTTGGAGGTCCTGCATGTGAAGCAAAATGGCTTGACGGGCACATTACCAAGTTCGATCTTCAACCTATCTTCACTACAGATCCTCGCTGTGTCGAAGAACATGCTCACCGGATACATTCCAAAAGGCGGTAATGGCCTATGGCTGCCACTCATTCAAAAGTTTTATCTAGATGATAACCGGTTGACGGGCTTGATCCCACAGCAGTTGGGCCAGTGCAAGTATCTAATAGACATAGAATTGTACAACAACCAATTCATGGGGAATATACCAGTTGAATTTGGGAACCTACCAAGTCTTAGGATATTACTTCTTTACAGCAATAATCTTTCTGGGCCTATACCATCCTCATTTGGTAACCTCACCAAACTTGAGCAATTTGAGATTGATTCTAATAACCTCTATGGGATGATTCCTAATGAGTTGGGACGACTACCGAACTTGCAAACCCTCCTCCTGGGGCAGAATTATGGATTGACAGGAGAGATAAGCACAATCTTTAACATATCTTCCCTGCAGTTTCTTGACCTTACTCTCAATAATTTTACCGGACATCTTCCGGTTGACATTGGCAACCGGCTCCCAAAACTACAGAGTCTTAAATCTTGCAGCAAATCTGTTTAGTGGAAAGATACCGGCTTCTCTATCTAATCGTTCGCTGTTATCAGCCATTGAACTCTCCTATAATAGTTTTACTGGCCCAGTTCCCACAACATTTAACAATCTCCAGCTTCTTCGTTTCTTGAATCTTGCGGAAAACCAACTTAGCGGCAGATTGGAGTTCCTTTCACCTCTGGCTAATTGCAAGCATTTGACGAGTTTGTATATTGGGAACAATCAATTCAAAAGCTCTCTGCCAGTTGCTGTTGGAAATCTCTCAAGAAATCTTCAGGTGCTATACATTGCTAATTGCCAACTCAACGGAAATATTCCTTCTGCAATTGGAAATCTTAGTGGTCTGAACAATTTGGACTTAAGTAGTAATGGATTCAGCGGAGAAATCCCAACTTCAATAAGTAATCTACGGAATCTACAACGGCTGCATCTGCAAAACAACCTATTAAATGGATCAATTCCCAAGGAATTATTTCTATTAAGACATCTGGGCCAGTTGCACCTTGAGGAAAATATGATTTCAGGAGCAATGCCTGAGTCAATATCTAATGGAACTGGACTTCAGGAAATTTCTCTAGCTGCGAATTTACTGTCCTTGACAGTACCTTCGGCAATCTGGAGGCTCACAGATCTCGTGCTATTTAACCTCTCATATAATTCTTTGGTTGGGGTAATACCTGCAGAAGTTGGAAACATGAAATTAGTACAAGTAATGGATTTTTCGGCAAATAAATTTTCTGGTAATATTCCAAGCACTTTAGGCAATCTCCAAATGCTTACCAACCTGAACCTTTCAAGCAATTCATTCCCAGGTCCAATTCCCGAATCTTTTGGTGGTTTACTAAACTTGATTAGTATGAATCTATCCTCAAACGCCCTTGCAGGTTCGATTCCGAAATCTTTTTCAAGACTTCGTTACCTGGTTAGCCTAAATTTGTCATATAACAAACTAGAAGGCGAAATTCCGCAAGGAGGAATATTCAATCACCTCACAGCTAGCTCTTTCATAGGCAACTTGGCATTGTGCGGAGCAAGTAAATTTGGTGTACCGCCGTGCATGGCAACACCCATTCCAAATTCAAGAAGCAGAAAATATCTACTAGAAATCCTTCTTCCCACAGCTTTTGCTATATTGTCAGCTTGTTTCCTCATAATATTCATGATTAGGAGAAAGAAGATTAAGAAAATTAGTACTGTAGATCAGTTGGCTGTGAATAACCATAGAAGAATTTCTTACCACGAGCTTGTGCGTGCCACTGATGATTTCGATGACACAAACTTACTCGGTTCAGGAAGTTTTGGTTCGGTCTACAAAGGCCGATTAGATGACGGAATGCTTATTGCAGTTAAAGTGCTAAACCTTCAGCTGCAAAAAGCATCAGCAAGTTTTGATGCAGAATGCCAAGTGCTAAGTACTGTTAGGCATAGAAATCTTGTTAAGATTATAAGCACTTGCTCTACCTTAGAGTTTAAGGCCTTAATTCTTCAATATATGCCAAACGGGAGCCTCGAAAAGTGGTTATATTCTCATATCCACTACTTGGACCTCATTCAGAGGATAAACATAATGACGGATGTGGCGCTTGCGTTGGAATATCTGCATCACCAATGCCCAACACCTGCGGTGCACTGTGATCTGAAGCCTAGTAATATTCTCATCGACGAGGACATGTCGGCTCATGTCAGCGACTTTGGCATTGCGAAGTTAATTTCCGAGGATGATTCATGCTCTATATTAACAAGCGCACCAGGCACAATAGGCTATATTGCTCCAGGTACGTCACTTCAAAACTGCTGAATACATTTTCTTAGTATGCTACTTGTTTACTTTGTATAATAACTGTTTCATGACAACTCCAAAGAAAAGCATTTCTTTGTGACTAAACTACATTGCATTGATCGATCGAAAGAGAAAAAATACTACGCTGATGGAAAGCTAACTGCCGCGTTATGTATACATGTATAGAGTACGGGATGGCTGGCAAAGTGTCGACAAGTGGGGATGTTTACAGCTACGGCATTCTACTGTTAGAAGTCTTTTCAAGGAAGAAGCCGACCGATGAGATGTTTGTCGGAGGATCGAGCTTAAGACAATGGATTGGCGAATCATTTCATGTTGCAATAGAGAATGTCATTTCATGTTGCAATAGAGAATGTCGTCGACGAAAACCTCCTCGATTCTGAAGTTAACATCCATGCCGCTAATGTCGGCACGGAGGAAGCTGCGAGGATAAAAAAACCGGTGTTTATCATCCCTCCTGGAACTCGGCCTATCCTGCTCAAGCGAAACGCCGAAAGAAAGGCCGACTATGGAAGATGTTGTGGTGAGACTGAAGAAGATCAGAAGCCATAGAGCTTAACCGATAAGGTCTCATTCCTATCAACTCTTCAAGAAGTTTTCAACTTACATATAATTTGCATGAGCTGGTGTTATAGGAAATATTTCTTTTCAGCATTTTATCAGTAAATTTGAGTTCACTAGCCTACAATAATTTTGTAACAGAGCATGATATCAAATGCATGCCATTTCCACAGCACCTTTAATGACATATAGCTTATGCACTATCATATGGAATAGATCAAGCAACTTCTCTCAGAGGCAAAACAACAAGCGCTTGGTGCGCAACAAGTAAACTAAAAGCAAAAGAGAAGGATTAACAAACAGGAAGCCACCTTTGGATAACATGAACCGCAGAGCATCCATAGCCTAGGATCTGACACACCCTTTGCACCTGAGTTATTGGGCCCAATAATGTATCTATAGCTTCCGCTCTGCAGCAAACGTTTAAATGGCCATATTCCTAGGCCTGTTTAATGTGGGGCCCACTTACCGATTCAATTTTCTAACTTTTTTTTTTTTTTTCCCAATTTATCAGAACGTATCATGTTTTTCTTTTTAAGAGAAAAAAAAAAATAGCACCTACTTATATTTTTATCTAATTTTTGAAATATCGAACAGCAATTATTAAATCCTTAGCCAAGGAATGTAATCATATATGTTCGCCTTCTTTTATGTGTGTGTGTGTGTGTGGAGTGGTACCCTTTATTTATTTATCATAATTTGTTCGTTATTGTAATAATACTATAATTAGAAAGGACGTACCGTGCCAGCTTTTTCTGTTTTCATGTACGTGTCTCCTTTCCTCTCAATTCCTCGTTGGCACCGTTGCTCTTTTTGCCGTCTCCATTGTGTTTTTACGTACGTTTCCCCTACGCACATTTGCAACACTTGTTTTTTCTCATTAAGAGGGGCTTCAAACAATCTTGTTTGAATCCCCTCCATTTTGTAATAAGAAGAAAAATCTCAGAATCGCAGTTCAAATGAGTCCTCCTCCTCTTCCTACATTTATCATTCGAATTTGAACAAGTTCCGCGAAAAAGTTCGGCCTCCG
The DNA here is from genome assembly GCF_001540865.1 of Ananas comosus. Classification (NCBI taxonomy): domain Eukaryota; kingdom Viridiplantae; phylum Streptophyta; class Magnoliopsida; order Poales; family Bromeliaceae; genus Ananas; species Ananas comosus. The sequence goes on along the minus strand of NC_033631.1, from coordinate 11,109,550 downwards.
ATTCGAAGAAAGAGCGGTAAGCCGAGCCGCCATTCCGGTTCGATTCGATGGCGGCAATGCAAACCATGTTGTTGTTGATCTCGACCTTCTTTTCTGCTCTTCTCTTCTCTTATGGCCAGAGTGCGAGCAACGTATCCGCCGTCGACTCCGTGGATTCCATAATTCGCGATCGTGCATTCGACATATTGCACGGGGTTCACACCGGCGTGATCTACGACGTGCCCCTCCCCGCGAATTTGTCCGGCATAGAGGCTTCTATGATGCGGTTGCGGAGTAGGACGTTTTGGCGCCGAGGGGCCAATATTAGCGCGTTCCGAATTCCACCGAGAACATTGCCAGTTCCTCAGACAAGGAGATTCGTAGTTGTGTATCAGAATTGGAGTAACTGGTCCTCCTCTTATTTCAATGTGCCAGGTTATACACTCCTCTCTCCTGTGATCAGTTTGTTGGCCTACGACGCATCGAACGCGAGTTTCGGTGGTGCGATCCAGCTTGCGATCCAATTTAACCTTAGATCGAATGATACTATCGCCTTTCGCTTTCCGAAAGTTGCAATGCCTGGCGGGTCGAATTCGTCGATGAAATGTGCATGGTTCGGACTCGACGGATCGGTGCATCTCGACAAGATGGCCTCGTTGAATTCGTGCACGACGAGAAGCACGGGGCACTTTGCCATTGTTGAGCCCTCGAAGGTTTCGATAAATGCTTCTGCATCGCCGGTGCGTAGCACAAAAGAGAAGGTGATCAGGGTGGTGGTGGTCTTAGGCAGCGGCGTCGTCGGGATAGCGGTGTTGGGTGTAGCAGTGGTGGGGGTTACAAAATTGGTGAAGAAGAGGAAATTGGATGAGATGGTGAGGAGATCAGAAGAAGGTCAGGTTTTGGAGAATGTATGGGTCGGGGGAAGCAAAATGCCGAGTGCAGCGATGCGTCGAACTGAGCCAGTTATCGAGAGCGAAGAAGCACCGTGAGAAGCCTCCTTTTTTCGGTTAAACGAGAAGCCACAAATCTCTAGAGCAAAGAGGGAGAAGAAGCTAGGATTCTATTTCATTCCGGTGGATGATTCTTCAAACCTTTTCTTTTGAATAACACAGTTTAGATCAGATTATACAGATTTTTTTTGGTTTTTTGACGTTTCAGTAGTTAAATTCATTCTACAGCGTAGCAAGGGATGTATCTATATGCAGAAAGAGTATTTCATCCTGCTTACGAGTACGTTGAATTGGTGCATATTTTGTTTAGCTTATGAGGATAGAACACACTGGTTTAAAGTTTCACTCTCTATCGGATGCGTAGCATTCAGGTATAAAGTCGTAAATTCAATTTTTTAAACCGTTGGATGCGATCGACGACATCTTTTAAAAGGTTGGCAATCAAATAATCTTTTAAAAACCTCTTCATATGCATATGCTTTGCCATGTGAAAGAACCACAACTAAAATCTGCAAACAAAATAGGATAAAACCAAAGAAGTCTTATCTAACCTTCGTTAATGTACATGTAGAGCAAAACTCATTAATTAGGAGATATTACACACATAATTTTACTACTAAATATCCTGCATCAACCCTGTATTGACATTTAGGAAGTAAAAAGCATGACCTCCGCCTTTCGTTTCCAATCCACATTCATAGTGAGCGATAGATGAGGTAATTCAGAACAAGGGTAAGCTCACTTAACTCGTTTGAGTCTGGTATCGTAATCAAACTGGTAGGCAATACTAATAGCTTCACTCAAGAGTTTGTTGATGCATCCGAAGTATGGGACCAATACTCTTTGACGAGCTCTCGGAAGAGGGATCCCTCCGTTTTCATCAGTTTTGCAGGAGAATCATACTCCACCAGGTTCCCTGGTAGAAATAGGAACAACTTACAAGTTACAATGAGATAAGAAGTTCTGCAATGTTGCCAATGCCAATGCCGGCAAATACACTTAGATTCCCATTAAAGATAGTTGAATGCACCTAATTTTTCACAACTGATGTTATATTTGTCAACAGTGAGATCATTTCAAAAAGACTGATGAGGTTTGCAGAAAACTCAAATAGATGAAGCTACTATCTGAAAAACTCTGTTGCAAAAGGAATGAATTATAGAAATCAAATTCATGGATAGGCCGGCGTATAGTAGCATTTGACCTGAAATTCCAAAATAGCCACCTGCCTCACTTAACCCGGTCCATATCTACTTACTCTAGTTCCTGTACATGCTAGGAAATATCTTGGCAGAGAGTTTTTTTTTTCCCTTCTTTTCAGATGGATTTTGCGTAGTCAAAATGAATTTAAAGAAATATCTGTTGATTCACAAGCAACTAGTTGAGAAAATATTTATTCTCATAAGGCACCTACCCCACAATCACATATGGGCATCATAATTTTCACGCTTATTCATTGTGAATGGGTTTTATGAGCAAGTGAAATCATGTATAATCAAGCAATGGATAAATCTGGCTGCAAAATTTCCTTTTTTTTTTTTAACTCACCATCATTAACAGCAAGAACCTTCGTGCAATCCATCACGGTAGGAATTCTATGGGCGACGGTAATGACAGTAGAGTCTTTGAATTCAGTTCTTATTATCCTTTGAAGAACCGCATCAGTGGCATTATCGATCGATGCTGTGGCTTCATCTAGCACTAAAATGCGGCTTCTCCGTAACAGGGCACGTCCCAAACAAAACAACTGTCTCTGCCCCATGCTCCAATTTGATCCATCTTCCACAACTGGATAGAAGTAATTGTCAGAATAACATGATGCAAAAGGAAATTACTAAAGCGTTGCCACATTCATGGTAATATAAGCATATCTATCTTTACCTAGTGAATCGAGGCCTTGTTCTTTCTCTCGAACTGGTTCTCTAAGCTGGCATTTGCCAAGGACCTACAGAAAATTACATTAAAATGCACCTGAGGACAGACGTTGGCTAAGTACTATATAGGTGGTAGAAGAGAAATTTGAAAGGTACTAAAACAATATATGCTTTAAATGTTTATTACGAATCTATTCTGAACAAAGGTAAAGGTGATACTCATGACACAATAGATGATGGAGCAGTTTCAGAGCATGTTTGCCACATAGATATACTGATGGTTTTAGATTTGACAACATTAACTCATGATGTTCCGTTGATTGCAAAGGAAAATAGTTCTCATAGCTCAATTTATCAGGAGAAACACAACCTAATACTACGTCGTCTAGAAGTAATGATGTCACTTTGACAATTTTATACCCTAATGAACAAAGTTCTCACTCAGAATCAGCCATTTCAATTTTGAAAACTTCTTTTTTTTCTTTTTCTTTTTTTGAAAATTAACCTTGATAACATATTGTTCAGAGATTTTATTACCTCCCATATTTGATCATCTGTGTATTGCCCAAGAGGATCCAAATTGTATCTTACAGACCCATGGAAAAGTGTTGGATCTTGAGGTATGATCCCAAACCGAGACCTCAGCTCGTGGAGCCCGAGTGTGGCTATGTCAATGCCATCTATAGTAATTTTTCCTCCAGCTGGTTCAACAAGACGAAATAATGCACTTATTAGAGTTGTTTTCCCACTTCCAGTCCGGCCAACTACCCCGATCTTGTGCCCTCCTTCAAATGTGCAGCTTATGCCGTGTAGTATGAGAGGAGTGTCTGGCCTGTATCTGATCTGTATGATATTGTTCGGGTCAGCATAGGAACACATGTATAAACCTTTATGACATTGGAGGCTTTTACAAATATTCGTCTGAAATCATCTATTTGCAAACGTATAGTATGCAAAGTTTCGTAGTGCACCTATGTTGCAGAAGTATAGATGGGAATGTGTCAAACTTATAAGACTACAAGAAAAGGAATGCTAGTTACCTTTAAATCCTGAATTTCCACCCTGCCAAAAGCAGGCCAATTGGGTGGAGGCCGGTTGCTCTCAACAACTTCCGGAGCCTCACTAGAAATGTGCATGTATTGATTTAATCTTTCCACAGATATGATATAATTTGCAAGCGTGCACTGATTTTGAATTGAGAAGACAAGGGACATATTTAAGGAAAAACCATAAGATAGTGCCATGCCGACAAATCCTGCATTCAAAGCAGAAATCAAATATATTAATCATGAATATTAACAAAACTTCCAAAAGAAACCACATTTCTTAATTGTTTGAAGAAATACCATGAGAACTGGGTTCAAATTTTTGAAGCTAATGATCACAAATATATAAATTTAGCACCAGTTCATGCAACTACGCAAGATTTCAACTTAATAATAGAACCATGCAAAACAGGCCCCCTGCCCGAAAAAAAAGAACCAGCTACTTTTTTTCAAGCTCATGGAAGAGCCGAGCAGAGTTCCTCTAAAAATATCATGTGTATTTGCCAAAGTATTGTTACACTTCTGATCTCTCTTTTCCCATAATGGAAAACCAAGAATGTTGCAAACATTGCCATATTACAACTCACCAGAGCTAAATGTCCCTGGTGGAAGCAAAGCCATTACAAGGGCTGATGTAGAAAGAACGGCAGCGCCCATAGTCTCTAGCCGCTGGATCAACCAGTCACTTGCTGCAAAATTATGAAAAAATGGGCTGGCGTTCCTGTCAATAAGGTCCAAATTCTTTGCAAAGAAGCGGTTTTCCTCCTCAAAAGCTCTGATAGTTATTGCCCCTGACACAGATTCAGCTAGGTGATTTGCTACAAGAGATTTTGTGGTCCCATTTATACGCATCAACTCCTTCGCAGAAGCCAAGTAATACCCCTAGAAAATGGAACAAAAATTTGCACTCACTATGAACATTTCCTAGAAGCAAACATAATAGAATGGATATTCAGCATTAAATTCTAATTTTAGTTCTCACCTGCAATCTTATGGTCAAGTAAATCATTGGTATCGAGACAAACAAGGTTTGCCAGGTAATAACAGCCAATACCCCAAGGTTGCTGTATGCATTCATAGTGGCGCTGATACTGAAGATTAAACTGAATGGCACGTCAAGATCGACAATGCTCGAGTCAGAGGAGACCTGTGTGATAAGAAACCAGAATATATGATAAACCTGTAGATAAGTCATGGTACTAGACACATATAACTCTGCGAAGTCATCTGTTACATTTATTAGCCTGTAAAAACTGAGCTTTTGCATTTGCCCTCAAAGGTGCATTTCCTTGAGAAAATACCCTCTCTTAAGATGGAGAGAAATCCAATTAAAAGAGGATAATTGGCTTTCTATTAGAAAAAGTACTTTAACGTGGATCATTTTTGTATTGTCGAGAGCATATATTTAAATGTTTCATAAATAGGTAGACAAATCACAGCACAGTTTTGCTACAGATGTGCTTACCCTACTCAAAATCCTTCCCAAAGGAGTGGAGTCAAAGAACGACATGGGTGCACGAAAGAGCGAGTTAAGCAACTGAAGAAAGATAGACTTTGATGCCTCGAGACCCAGAACGACTATAAAAAAGGACCGGCTTAACAAGAATATAGCTGTGCTGCATCCAATGGCCAAGTACACTGTGATCAGTCGCATAGTGCTTACATTAGGGTTTTGTACGTTTGCGGCCATCCATGAGTTCTGTGATATCTGGCCAGCTATAAATATCACATGAGAAAGAGCAGCTAACGAGGAATACAAGAACCCTTTGTTCTGATTCAAGTACTGTAGGTATGGTTTTAAGCTGGTGTCACCTGTCCCTCTCTCCTCCTTCTTAATCAGCTGATCATCTCCTGACAACTTTCCCATCTTTTGGTCTTCACTTCTGCAAGTATTATTAATTTCTGTCTTAACAGTCTCATTTTCTCTTCGAGTAACAGACTTATCGAGCCTTCCGGGACCCACGGTATCCTTGTGCGCATTAACGAGGTCCTGGAATTCTCTGCTGGAACTCAACAGTTCATGGTAGGGAGCAACACGCAAAATTCCCCCATCTGACATCAACTGGAAAAGGACTACGACAATTTTAGATGCGAATATTGAAGAATAAATCTTACTTGTACAAAAACATAACAAGTACCAAAACAAGATTTTAACTTGGATAAAGACTCTCCTTGTATCAAAGATTCAAAATAGACCCGAATGACAGAACAGGCTTTGCTAGAGAAGATTTCCATACATTCATAGTAACCAGGCAAAATAATTTGTTCATGACGATACAAATACTAACCAGTATGGAATCGAATGCCGGAAGGAAGTCTACTTGGTGGGTCACTAATAAGACCGTCTTTTCCGATAAAGCTCCCATAACATATTGCTGCACATATCAGAAAATTAATGGAGCTGTTTCAGGAAATAAAGAGAGCAAAGAAGTAATAAACCTATCAAAAATTTTGGTGAGTTCTTACATTAAATAAGCTAGTAGCAGTATGAGCATCAACAGCACTGAAAGGATCATCCAGGAGATATATATCTGCATTTTTGTATAGTGCACGGGCGAGTTGAATGCGTTGCTTCTGGCCACCGCTAAGATTTACCCCTCTTTCTCCTATTTCAGTTAGATCTCCAAACGGTAACATCTCAAGGTCCTTGACCAAGGAACACTTCTCTAGGGTTTCGTGGTATCTTTGCTTATCCATTATTGACCCAAAGAGAATGTTATCTTGTACTGTTCCTGTCTGGATCCATGCATTCTGAGAAACATATGCAATTTTTCCGGAAACTTCAATCTGCCATTCACAAAAAAAGGGCATGTTAGTCATATGGAAATGTAAATTCATAACAATTAGTGGAAGAAACAAATAAACATGGAAGAAGTCATTGATAGACAATTTTTGAAAATAGAAACCAAACCAAGACAAGTGCATGCAACCAGGCATTACAGATACACAAGCATGTACAAAACCATATGAAGAGCTAATCACGAGTAACTTATAAAGTGACGCAAAAGATATCACTGTTGATCGACAGAGTATTACGTCTAGCAGATTTGAAAATATTCATGGATAGAGTTCATTAAAAGGGGTCAAAATTCAGATCTCGATTTAGGAGCACAAGAAGAAAGAGTTGATAAGAACAGACAAATGCAGCATAGAAGTGCACTAAAAATTTCCCTAACATTAAGATTAATGAGAATGTCTAACATTAAGATTAATGAGAATGTCAATACGGAAGGAAACTTACAGCCCCCTTTGTTATTGGTATTTCTCCAAGAATTGCTGCCAATAAAGTTGATTTTCCAGAGCCAACCTCACCGCAAATTGCCACCTTTTCACCGGGTTTGAGCTCTAAATTGATGTTTTTTAGTGTGGGGCATAATGGATTCCCATCCCAAGAAAAGCTCGATGACTTGATTATGACTGGATGCTTAACGTCATTAGTGCCCTTTTGTCTAACATGCCCGTTCTGCAACTCAGCTGCACCGAGAAACTCAACTATGCGCCCAAAAGCCACCTTTGCTTGAATGAAAGCTCCAATAACATCAGGAATCGATCTTACTGGATCTTGAACTAAACGTAAAGTCGCTACAAAGGTGAAGACATTGCTAGGATAGAGAGGAATCTCAAGAAGATAGCATGTTAAGAAAGTAGCAGCTGAGACTGCTACAGGAGATGACCAAAAGAGGAAGCTGTTATACGCTTTCAGCAGCTGAAACGCTGACAACCATTTACATTCCTCTTCCCTCAACCCTTCAATTACCTTTCTGAAATGTGTTTCCCATGCATAGAGCTTAAGCACTTTCATATTCACCAGAGCCTCTGACATAGCCTTCAATCTCCCATCCTGAGCTTCCATTAGATGCGTCTGAAACTTATGCTGTAGCTTTGCCACAGGAGCATTACAGAGAACAGTGAGTATTATGACAACCATAGAGGAAATAGTTGCGAGACCCACAGCATGGTAGAGAATTACCAAAGCAATGCCAAGTTGAAGGATTGTAGTCCAAGTTTGATGAAACCAAACAGGGAACTCTCCTATTCTATAAGCATCAACAGTAACGTAGTTCATTATTTCCCCGGAAGAATGAACTAGTTTAGCTGAGCTGGACAGCCTCAATTGCTTCTGGTAAATGGCGGCAGATAGCAAAGACCTCACTTGTAGACCCAATAACCTGGTTCGAAAGTACCACTGCCTTTGTGATAAAGATTCAAAGAATTTTACCAAGAACATTCCCACGGCCAAAACATAGCCTTCATATTTAAAAGTTCCCATCCCTACCGATACTTTGATGAATGCATTGAGAAGCATTGGGCCAGCAGAAAGAGTTAGAACCTTAAGCAATGCAAAGAGCCCAGAAACTACGATTTCCTTTTTATGGCAAGAAACTATAGTCCAGAGGAATGATGGAGAAGTGGTTTGACTAGCCTGTTTTCTCTTATTAAGCTCTTTGATAAACAGAGAGTATCGGCTCCCTGCTCTATTTGCCTCACCCAACTGAGGTATGTCTTTCTCTTCCAAGGGTTTTTCATAGCCTTTCTTCATCAAAGAGTTCAACCACCAGAATGACATTCTACTGAGGAAACCAGCATTTGCAAATGGGGAGATCGAACCATCTAAATCATTTGAGTCGAGATCAAGTTTGCCATTCAAAGGTGCGTAAAGAGATTCCTCAATAATTTCATAATTATCTATAGTTTTGGATCCCTTGAAGGCACAAAGAAGAAAAAGAATAGCGCCAGGTAGTGATAACGCATCGAGGGCTATTCTAATGGATAGTTTCTTCTCTATAAGTACACCCAAGATAGAGGAAATGCATATGAATCCGGCAAAAACAGCTGTAATCCCCGACCAAACCCTAACGAAGACCTCTCCAATATATTTGGCCCTCATGCTCAACACCAGACCCATAAGAACCCAAGTGAAACCCTGAAACAACACCACTAGCCACCAGTGCATAGGGAAAAACTGTTCTCCGCTTCTTAACTTCTCCTCTAACATCCATAACCCAAGGCTGAGATAAGCCAAACCCAAAGAGCCATTATAAGCGAAAGAAGCAATTTGCATTGGCGAAGAGAGACGAAAGAGCGTTTGCATCACGAGCATTCTGGACGACACTTTGCGAACAAAATTCAGGAAGAGGGCAACAAAGAGAAGCACTGAAATGGAGATGATTAAGAAGTGGTTCATGCATGTATTAGAATAGAGAGCGCCACCAAGATCACAAGTACCTCCACCATAATAAGAACATATAGATCCTCCACAGAAAGCCATTGGAGCACCTGATCGAAAGATAAAAATAGTCAATTAACAGGACTTCGATTTTCCAAATTCTATTTATATCAGATAACAACAGTGCCGAGGAACGCATTAGCACTCACGTGTAAACGCATCCATAGCATGTGGGATCAAAATTTCGAGGGTACAGTGCTTCTACTCTCTTCCTTGTCTTTCTACAGAAAATATTAAGATAATAAGCAATTTGGATACAAGGTTATTCCCGAAAGATATGATATTCAAAAGTCGATTACGATCAATACCTTTCATACGCTATCTGATTCAGATCAATACGCATCAAAGTCCATGGTGATTCACACAATGTCTCCACTCTGATTTAACAACCACAAATCGAATCCATTACCGATAATTTTAATTTGTTTTAAGATGGATGATAACAATCAAAATAATAAACGAAAAAAAAATTGGTAAAAATGTATGGAGATTGTTATTACTATTATTTTTAGTCACCCCCTCTAAACTTTTAATTATTCTGGTTTTAGTTATTTTGCCAAGTGAATCAGGATTCATGCGGTTGTTAAATTAAACAAGTTCATTAGCTATAGAACAGCTGAATTTAACAGGATTACCATTGAATTTAACAAAATCCCTGCATAATTAACAGAAATAATTAAATAAATTTGGGACATCTAAACTCATACATTTCGAATAACGCTGTACTAGCAAACAATTCTACAAAACACTCTTCAAACTCGCGGGACCAAATAATTGGATTCATCCGTCAACTTCGCAATCCACGAACACTCGTCAGTCCAATATAGCCGCGTAACTAAATTCACAAAAAATTTGCTGAATTGTTTGTAACTGTAGCATTGAAAACGTAATTGCACTACGTATGATCGTAAAGAGAACAAAAACAAAAGCATTACAGCACGTAGTAATCAGGGTTGGATCACGAACCTCGGAGTTTAGGAAATTGATGGCGAATAGAGTGGTAGACGAAGATAGAGTGTGATCGTAGACAAACTCGGCGTATATAGTCTACGAATTTGCTCGGCCGCAGCGAAGCGGCCGAGGAGGAGAAGAGAAGAAGAAGAGATTGAGAAAGGAAACAAGGCGAAGTAGAAGCCATTGGAGTAAAAAGAGAGAGAGAGAGAGAGGGTTTAGGAGATGCGAGGGGAGGAATGCGGGGAAATCGAGTTCCTCGTGGGCAGTAATCGTACGCGGGGACGGTGAGCGCTTCGGGGTTCGCGAGGTGTAGGAGCTCCGATGTTGCGCGCTTCGGCTTGTTCTCCCGTAATGGGCCGTACCGGTGCCGTACCGGGCCGTACCACAAATTGGGCTAAGCATGGCCCATGTTAAGTTGTTAACTCAACATGGGTCAAGCCCAAGCCCGAGATCCAAACTGGCCCAAAGCATGTAACAATCCATTTATAGGATACGTCCCGTAAAAATTGGGGGAAAAAAATAAATAAAATCCAAAGAGATTTTATTTTGCGGGAGAGGAAACCCGACCCAATAGGCTTTTTCTCTGACCCCACGATACGACGAGAGATTTTATTCTAGCCGTTGGTTCTTTTTCGTATCTGGGCCCCGCGAAATAACAAATCCGGAGAAGCTGGATCCGGCTACGGACGACGAAGCTCTCCCACGCTCTCCTTTTCCTTCGCGTCCACGTCTCCGCGGGCCCCACCAGTCTCTGCGGCTCTGGTTGCCACGTCACCGTGTCGGGGGCAACCACCTCACCGAAAGGTCTCCCCGGTGGGACCCCACAGCGCACAGCGCACAGCGCACAGCGATGATGACGTGTCAATACGAAAGGATGTGGACACGACGTGGCGTCTCAATTCGGGGCTTTAGATGATGACGACCAATCACAAGTGAGCAAGTGTACCAATATCCCTGCGCCGGATATATCGCAGTCCGTGCACCGAGAGTATATTTCGCAATGAGCGTCCTAAAATTAAAATTTTAATTGGATAAATGTGTCTGGAATTTTATACATTTTGTAAATTGATGATCTAAGCATTAAACAAATCCAAAAATCCAAAAAAAAAAAAGAGGAAAAAGAAGGCATTGTTTAGCATATAAGAATATTAACTTTTGATATATCATGTCTTTTTTATCATTGTTGCTTTATAAAATTGAACGAAAACGTGATCTGATGCACATACGAGTACTATCATTATCTGAAAAATTAAATTTTACTGGATCTCGGTTGAGAATTTTATTAATCTTACATCATCGAAAATCTATTTTATACCAGCTTGCGAAGAAAATTCTGAGCCATGAATAAGCATTACACTAACGAAGAGGCTTAGTAGCGAATAGAAACTATAGAATAATTAATAATAAAATAACATCAAATATTTTTGTGTATATATAATTTGCCACACCTGCTAAAGATTCTTCGTTGTTGACAGTGGGTATAGAACCGGCAATGCCTTCTCTGGCGACAACAATAGTGATGGTAATGACGATCCCTTTGGCCGCAGCAGAGAGGAAAGGTGCGCACACGTTAATGAGGGAGAGGGAGGAAGGGAGGGAGGCAATGATTTAAAAGAAAAGATGAGGAATGCAGAGGTGAGGATTGTAGATGACGACAGATCGTTTAGATAGATTAATTGAAAGTTTGATTGAGAAATGCGAAAAGTCATTATGAATTAATTAGAAATAAAAATGTAATAATTAGAAATAGAAATATGAAAATTATATATATCTAGGAGAATGTCATGATGAATTTAATTAGAAATAAAAATATGAGAATTATAAATGGAAGTAGGAGGTGGAGGAAAGGGAAAGGGAAAGGAACAGGGTCATGATGAATTATTAATTAGAAATAGAAATGTGAGGATCATATCTGATTGTACGAACATTTAAATACATTAATTAAAATTTTAATAGTAGAACTGCTTATATGTATCAATTAAATATATTAATTAAAAATTTGATGAAGGAAAAGGTAAATATCACATGCGGTTGAGGGTAAAAAAAAGCTTGATATATGAACAAAAACTATTAAGAATTTATATAGTTTAATAGATAGATTTTTTTTTTAGAGAGATAAATAACACGCTATCCGCTTCGTTTATTTCATTTAGAAATAAACTTAGCTGGAAATATTAATCAACTAGAATTCGAATTTGAGATCTCGAATACTAATCATCAAACTTTTTGTCACTTGCTCTAGAGACGGTCAGTGTAACTAGGATTCTTCAATGTGAACGGTCCAAAACAATAGTATCATACTATCATGTTAGTAATGGCACGGCTAGCTTTACACATGAAGCGAAATAGGGTGATTTGTTTGCGTGCAGAGGAAAAAAAAAAACATACATCATTTTCAATTTTGAAACAAAAAAAAATTATTATTATACAGTTAAATGATAAACTCGTAGTTATAAGATTATTAAATGTAGATAATACATTAGTACCGAGTAAATGTTTCTATAATGTAGATAGTATATTAGTACCGGGTAAATATTTAAAAACTACTAAAATACATAATTACTTAGACATTCAGATTCTACCATGTTGCCTGGGGGGCGTTTGGATTGACGAATTCATAGATTCAATATAAGTCAAGTGCAGTGGTATTTGAGTTTTTCAGAAGTGTTATTACTTTTTTGTTGTTTGTTTTGACGTAACTTGTACAATTTGAAAGCTAAATTCAATTACTTCTTCAATTTGTTTTGATATAACTTGGTACTGATAAAGTTAGTTTTTTAAATTTCGTTATTTGTTTTGTTGTAAGTAAGTAGATTCCGTTATCTTCTAAATATAATGGCGAATTTATCGCTATAAAATTTAACCAATTATATAATTAAACTTTTTATTATTATTTAAAAATAATTCTAAATTATTATAACTAAGATAATTCTAATCCATTATAAATGAAGTAGGATTTAGATTTTACTATTTAATAAATTTTTTAGAGGAGATTGAGTGTGGCGGAAGTCGAATTCAGCATTTTAGAGGAAGTCGAGAGTAGGTAAAGTGGAGTTCTAACGTAACTTGGGTTACATTATATTTTTGACTTATATCAAAATAATTAAATAACGACAGTAATGGAACTCGAGTTCCACCACTCTACTTATACCAAAACAAAGTCCAGCGAGATGGAACAAGAGTTAATTTTTAGTGGATTGAAACAAATCAAAAAGAAGAAAAAAAAAATTCTAGCCGCATTTTTTGGATGAATCAAAATAAAATAAAAAATTAAGTATTTTTAAAATATTTTATTTATATTTACCGCCTCATTCGGATTGGATCATAACGGCGGCTCCGCAATTCTGTAATCCCCCACCCGAATAGAGGAGCCTCGTTTAATCTCCATCGCAAAGCCCCATCCTCATCTCTACCCGTTCGTCCAACGACCAACGGCTCCGATTCGGCAGTGCCGGGCAACTTGCGCGGTAAGCTTACCGTGCACCCCCCCCTACCCCCCCGCCCCGCGCGAGTCCACCTATCGCAATCTCGCTTTAATGCTACGACGGGATCCTCCGCTGCCTCGCGGTGACGGGACGCACCGCCAATGGGTGATCGACACATGAAAGCGTCACGTGGAAGCGCGCCACGTCATCGATCCAACCGTCCGGGGAGTGGTGCGAGGGGGGCGTGAGCTGGCACCGAATCACTTCGGGAATCCTCTGTGGGCCCCACGTGGGACACGTGCTGCGTGGGGACCACGAGTGGGGAAAAATTAAAAGTAAAATAATAATAATAATAATAATAATAGAGAGAGAGAGAGGAGGTGACGTGTTTGGGGATGCGACGACGATCTGGCACGCGAATCGGCACGGACAGATGGAGGGGTTAGTCGGAAGATCTGGGCCGTTGGTTTCCGGAAGGGGGAAAGGGCGGCCCGGGGGCAAATCGACGGTCAGAATCGATTGGCGTAGAGGTTATTGCATGGGCTGCGGTCTATGGACCGGGTTTATGATATAAGCAAAATTACCACTGGAGAAAAAAATCATTTTGCTTGATTAGGCGAAATTCATCGAGTTTTGTGTGAAAACTCCTAAAAAAATATATTTTTTTTCTTTTTTTTTTCTGAGAAAAATATAGTTAGTACCCTGCACTATATAGTTAGTACCCTTAGTTTATCTTCTAAAGTATATTAAGTTAGTACCATATGGTTTTATTTTTGTATCAAATTAGTATTCTGTAATTTTTAAACCACAGGATACTAAAGAAAGAAAGTACGAAACCACAGGATACCAAAGTGAAAAAATGCGAAACTACAGTGTACTAAATTGATATACTTTAAACCACATGGTACTAAAGTAAGAAAGAGTGAAACCACGAGGGGGGTATTTGAAGTTTTTTTTAAAATTAAATCGTTTGATGTTATATATATCAACAAAACCAAAGAGATTTTTACCCTGAAAAGATAACTTTTTTGTAAGACGTTTCCATGCAATGAATTTACCATTGTTGTACTCGAGTGGTAGTTGATTCTGCTTCTGCCCCATGCAGTTAGTTGCTATTATTGCAAATCGAATTCACAGTTGATGGTCCAGGTGGCAGTTGGAAGGAAAATGGGCTATTCGTTTCGTTTATTTTATTTAAAAATAAACTTAGTTGGAAATATAATTCTTAATTTTATAGTACTGATTGTTCAAAAATATGTTATACATCAAAAAAATAAGAGAGAGATTGATGAAATTTAATGTTCATTTAAACTACAATTTCTTATTCTTATAGTTTAGTCCTCAATTTTTATTGATACTATAAATATAATTTATGATTCTTACAGTTTTACCTTTATTTTTTTTTTGTCTATATTATGCTTTTATTTTCAATTTCTTTTACTTTTTTATGTTTTATTTTTTAATTTATTTCTTTATTTTTCATATATTTTTAATATTTTTTATTTAATTTTATTTTTTTATTTATTTATTGTGAAATTATTCTGTCGCAACGCACGTGTACCTTCACTGGTATCGATTATATTATATTAGAATAGAGAAATGTTGTGGTCAATAATTGTGCAATAATTGTGCTTGGAAGACCGTCTGTAGGCTGTGGTCAACATTGCTTCAAAAAAAATCTTCTTTTATCATAATTATTCTATAAAAATAATTAAATATTTTTATAAATACTGTGTATACTGTAAAATATTAAAAATATTTATAATTAAAATTTTTTACTATATTAGATGACATAATATAATTAATTTAAGATACAATATAGGATTGTTTAATTGCATTTAGTTACAACAGTAGTATAATTGTAACGGCATGCGAACTAAAATTTTGTGAACTGTAATTATAATTATATGTGAACTCAAAGTCTGTAATTCGTTTAGTGCAGTTTAGTTCAACTATTGCAGTTAGAATTATATAAAAAGATTCAAATACTGCAGTTAGAACTATAACTGAATTGACTAAAGTTCTAATTGTAGAAGTTAATGAGAAATGGAATCATGCACCTACTAATTAAATAAATAAGTAACAAATAAATATGCACGTTGCATAGATAGAATTATAAATAAATAAATTCTAATAAAAGTGCCCATGTGCATGCAACGCAAGCTTTGTGCAAAAAAATAAACATATGCTAATTTTATTTATAAATTTTGATAGAATTTGATTGTGGATGTTAACTTACTAATCTAATTAAATATTAAATATAACTATTGAATTTGAAAAAAAAAATAGAGAGAATTGTAATAGATTTTTAGAAATTTCAATTATCAACTAAAGTTAAGTAGATTAAAAATTTTATACTGTGTCCATTAATTGATAAGTTTAAAAAATATTAAAAATATTACACATATTCACTTGTTTATTTATAAATAAAAAATTTAAATAATTAATAAGATAATCTCATGACACTATTTGGGAGGAGATAGAATTTATAAATATAATTATTGGCTTCAGATCATGAAAATATAACTGCAACCGTCGCATCTGCATAGAACCAAATATTTGAATGTAGTTATAATTGCTATATTTTCAACTACATTATGTTTATAACTGCATACATATATAACAAAACAAATATAGTTAGAAACTTCCGGTTATTAAATAGACAAAAAATATGTAACTCAGCAATTGCATTTGCACAAAACCAAATAAACCGAGTATAATACTATAATTATAATTATTTGGAATTCCCAACAAAATCAAACAGCTGACGTATCTTTGGAAGCAATCTTTCTCAACTAATCGGCGGCTTGTTGGTAATCGATAATCGATAGTACTACGCTAAACCCTAAACTCTAGTGTTTTTTTCTTTTTTGCGCCCCCACCCCGAGGCC
This sequence comes from Ananas comosus, assembly GCF_001540865.1. Taxonomy (NCBI): domain Eukaryota; kingdom Viridiplantae; phylum Streptophyta; class Magnoliopsida; order Poales; family Bromeliaceae; genus Ananas; species Ananas comosus. The sequence goes on along the minus strand of NC_033631.1, from coordinate 11,093,204 downwards.
GGGTTGTCTTGCCCCTGTGGCTTAGTTCATTATTTTAATAAATGAAGCCGATAGCGTATTATTTTTTTCTAGAAAAAAAAAAGCTATAATTATAATTGCATATAGTTGAATATTTTATACTGTATACATTATATGCTATTATTGTAATAAAGTGCGCTCTTCTCAGCGCGCACATGCGGGTGTGACGCTGACGTTGCCTACCGAACAAACCCAACCAATCTGCACCGTCCATATTGGACAGTAGGGATTCTGATCATCCAACGGCTGTAGTTCAATCCACGCATCATTGTCAACCACGCAACTCACTGCACCGGTCGTACACACACACTCGATACACCGCAGCTATCAAATAATCAGACATTCAGACGTCTCAGAAGTAAAAATTAATCTAATGGTATAGATACCGTACATAATATCCCAATAACGGATACAAATGGATCCGGTTCGACGGATCTCCTATTTTCGATCTATCTTAAATGAAACCGTAAATGAGAGTCTCGCCCTGATTAGGTAAGAAAATAGAACAAGAGCCATAAAATATTTTCTTTTCTTCTTTCTTTATCCATTTTGATTAACAAGAAATTCACTTGAAATTCGCTTCTTTTCTCATCCGTTTTGAATCGATCATTAATACAATAAAAATAAAAAATAAAATAAAAATTAATTTATTTTGAATCTGTTGCTACTCAGCNTTAAGGGTTTTTTTTTTTTTTTTTTCCTGTGTTGAAATTTTCAGAGATTGTGGTGTACAAAATGACTTATAGATCTGGTGCAGGAAACAGTGGTCCAAGAGATGCGGCAGTGTTTACCAAAAAATTTAGAATGCACCAGCTATATTAATGACGCAACATCTCCAACCAATCAAATATTTTTTTTGAATTTATTTATCCCATCATAATTATAAAGAAATATTTTTGTTATACTTTGTTTTCAAATAAAGAAATATAGTTGATTTGTTATTGATAATATAGTGTAAGTACAATACAGTAGACTTTTTTCTCGTTCACACGTTGGAGCCCAAAATTAATCAGAAGATCAAATTGATGCTTGGAAATATCGGATTCTATTCTCACTCTTTGCTTTTTTATTTTTTATTTTTTTTATTTTTCCGCAATACAGACTATTTTTATTTTATCATTCTATAATTTAAATAATTATAATTAATTATATATTAGTTTATCTCTGTTTAAGAAAATCTATCCTCATACAAAATAGTATAATAAATTTTTTTAAACATCACCAAGTGGCATCTTACTTAATAATAAGTTTTATAGTAAAGTAAAAGTAAAATTACAGAATAGCTGTGTCCAATTATTTGTAATACGAAATAACAAACAAAAATATACTAAACCATCTAATAATAATTAAATATAATTTTATGAACCATGCAATAATAATTGAGCAATAAAAATACATTATATTGCAAGAAGCCAAATTTGAGGTACCTTTCTCTTTTTTTTTTTTTTGGTCTCTCTCTCTCTCTCTCTCTCTCTCTCTCTCTGGCCCCATTGGGTGGGTTGCATGCCACGGTGGCCCTTAATTTTGTAAGGGGGTGTTTGGTTTTTCCGAAATCTGGTAAGAGATATTTGTCTATTTGGTTGATTGGTTCTTATAAAAGCATGAAAAGAACATAATATTTTTATAACATCCATTTTTCAAAAAAAAAAAGAAAATAAAAACATAATTTTTCATAAAATTTGGAAAAAAGAGAAAAAAATATTTGCAATTCCCCTCTTTCGGTAAGCATCCAGTATCTCAGCTAGGCTTCATTGTTTAATAGAACTTGTCAAGCAAAATAGCTAGCTGTCTGCCTCGCATAGATTTTTCCAAGAAGTTTGATCACCCGCGCTCGCTCTTTCAATCCGGCCAACTCTTTATCCCGATCCCGATCTGGATCCCGAACACAGCAGGAAGCAGGATGTTCTTGCTTTCAAAGCCCTAGCAAGAAAAAGAATAAACTGAGACGCATGAAAGAAAATGATTCTCTTTTTTTTGGAATCCGCAGAAATCTGACTCCCCTCCATGGATGATGCCATCCAAAAAGGGAGAATGAATCCCCCCATTTGGAGTAACTCAGCCAGAATCAATAATCCAAGGACAAGAATTTGTTTTAGAGGACCATCAAAACTAAAAAATTTAGTTTTTTCTAACAAGATGGTAAGATGAACGAGAGCCTGTGGCTTTTCTACTTTCTCGACATGATCTTGCGATTTTTGGAGTCTATCTGAATCAATTCAACAAGAAGAGGTCAAATCCCCGTCTTGGGCTGTCTTCGAGCAAGCTCTTAGCTTTCATCGTGAGTGAGAGAGGAATTGAGGCTTTCAAAGAATGCTTTCAAGAGGCGCTTTCTTCTTTCTTCTGGGGATTGGCAAGTGGGCAGTATTGATGATGGAGTTCGACATCACCTACGTGCCTCAGAAGGCCATCAAAGGGCAAGCACTGGCCGATTTCCTAGCTGCTCACCCTCTCCCCGACGACTCTCCATTAATCACCAATCTACCTGATGAAGAGGTGATGTTGACCGAAAGCATCGGCCCACACTGGGAGATGTATTTTGATGGTGCATCCCGCACACTACCTGCTATAAAAATCAATTAAACAGACAGAAAATAATTTTTCGAGATACTTTTCAAAATTCCAAACACCTCCTTAATTAACGGAGTTAGCCTATGATTGAATTAATCATAAAATCAACTTAAAGAACAACCGTTGATAATTGTGGCAGAGGAGGAGATTTTGTGAAAAACTAGAGCCAAGCAGTATTGGTTGAAAGCCAAACAGTATTGGCTGGGATGGTAACACCAAAATCATTCGGTAACTTGCGCTGATTGATTTGGCTAGTATTCAAAAATTAAATTTGATTAGATGTAGCAAATTTAACACGCCTGCGAATTGGAGTTTCTTATCTTATGGACCTGTTTTGTGGGGGAAAGCTTTGTAGAAAATTCTAGAATCTTACATAATGGTTGCGTATCTTTTGGAAAAAACTTCAAAAACCAGCTCATGTGATTTTATACTTTTTCATTTTAGTATCCTATAATTTAAAGTGTATCAAGTTAGTACCCTATGGTTTCACACTTTTTCACTTTAGTATTCAGTGGTTTAAATTGTATCAAGTTAGTACTCTATGGTTTATTTTTGTATCAAGTTAGTATCCTATGATTTTATTTTTGTATCAAGTTAATACTCTATAGTTTTTAAACCACAAGATACTAAAGTGAAAAGTGCGAAACTACAGGGTACTAAAGTGAGAAAGTGCGAAACCACATGGTACTAATTTGATACACTTTAAATCACATGGTACTAAAGTGAAAAAGTGCAAAACCACAGGATATTAACTTAATATATTTTAAACCACAGGATATTAAGTGAAAAAAAGTAAAATCATATGGGAGGTATTTGAAGTTTTTTCTATCTTTTGTCTAAGTACTTTCCATATTTTTTATAACTTTCTTTGCATGTACTTAGAAATAAATAAATTTGGTAGCTGAGATGAAAATACTGTTCAGATAAAGAGTATCCAATTCCTTACTGTGTTATCTTTTGTAAAGAGCTATCTATATAGAATTTTGCTCTTGGTTGGCGCCGCTACAAAATTCAGTATTGTTTAATAAAGTATTATTAAATAACACAATTAGAAAAAATATTATGTAATTATCTTTCTACTTGTTCCTTGTGAATTTCTTTTTGAATCACTAGTTGTAAGGTTGAAGATTCGATTAATCAACTGTTTAAGATTTTATTCGAATGCATGAATATCTTATTTAATATATATTTTTTAAATTTACTAACCAATTTTTGTAGTATTTAGTATGTGAAAAGCGTGATTAAATGTCTCAATTGACATACAATATTCTATTTTAAAATTATTTTTTATATAAAATATGTCATCTTCTTAAATCGAAGATGTCAAAAACTTGAAAAAAAAAGTAAAAAAATAAATTTATAATTTTGAATCAATGTGAGCCGTACAATTGATCATAGGTTTAACATGGACCTGTTGGACACTTGAGCTCGACTCGTGTGTGACCCAATTTAAACCGACATGCAACTTTTTTTCTTTTTTCTTTTTTGGCCCTTTTTCTCAAGATTAATCATTAGTCGCTCATCATGCAACCACTGAAAAAAGTGATTGATGATATTGGAATGTTATAAATTAGTTGATTGATCTTTCATGATGATATAAGTAAATTACAGGTTGTGACATATTTGCAGGTGGCCGCAATTCAGCTTGCTACTCGCGAGCCAGTTCGTGTTCGGCTCGAAATGAGCTCGAGGTCGAATCGCTCGTTTAGTAAACAAGCCGAACACGAGCTGAACAGGAGCCGAGCTCAACTCGTTCGTGTACCACTCGATAACACATCGAATACATATATTTTATATTTATATATATATATAATTTATTTAATTTTTATTTATATATATTTATATATGTAAATAAATAATTATACGTAATATATATATTTTTATTATTTAATTTTTGGCAAAAAAATAATAAAGCCAAGCTCAATTATAAAAAAATTCATTTATATGTAAAATTTTAACCATTAGATCAAAGTTTAATGGGTAAGATTTTTATAAATTTATTTTATATATATATTACGTATATATATATATATATATATATATATATATATAGCTATTAATTAGTATTGAACAAGCCGAATACGGGTCGGCTCCAACTCACTTGTGTTCGGTTCCTTGACACCCCTATATATATTATATGACTATTAATTAGCTTTTAGTTGGACGCTGCTAAGAATTTGAATATGTCTGATCAATTAAAATTTCTATATAAATTGACACGAAGTTGATTCCGCTGTTCCTTAGCAATTAGATGAATTGTCAAATTCAAATTGTGTGGATCTATACCATTGCTAATGAGGCACCGTTTTTTTTTTTTTTTTGCGTGCAAAAATTTTTATGTTTGATAATATAAGAAAATTTTATTTGTTGAGTCAAATGTCCATATCAGTTTGCAGAATAATTGGTAAAAAATTAAGCCTACAACCTATCCTTTTATTTTAATGTGTAGGCAATAAATTTCTCCAGCTCTAGTCCAACCTGCTTGTGTGCTAAACTGGGTCATTTTCAAACTTCAAACTTCCACGTTGGATTACATAATAATAATAATAATAATAATGGAATTATAGGCCATGACTACTATACTATTATGAGTATTGGAGCTCGCGTACTCATCAGTTGTTTTATGATGGAGCTTCCGAATCGACGATCCACTCCGTTAAATATGATCTAAAGTATTTGAAACTTATAGAAAATAAATTTTGTAAATTTTCGAAATCATAATAAAGTCCATCAAGTGGGCATAAAATGAACGGTCAAAATCGAACGACATTCTAAAAAAAGATGATCGGATCCTTCAATTCAAGATCGGAATTATTGATCTTTATCTACGTAGTGAATAAAATTTTCTATTAAAATTCAACAAATTCTGATTCTTTTACACTGTTAAACTAGCAAGTATCCCATACCGGCCGTTAAAAATTGTCAAATTTGTGACCTCTTGATCGTAAGGTAAATGATGTCAAAAAATTATAAAATTTGATTTTTAGAAATTTTAAATACTGTAAATAACGTTTAACGGTGTGGATCGTCGATTCGGAAGCTCTATCATCAAAAACAACTTATGAGTACGAAGGTGATCGTACTCATAATAGTATAGTAGCCGGACCCTGGAATTATATTATGCCAAATTTAATGCATAAAATATAAACAAAGGAAATTGAGATCAAAATGACAAGCCATGTTTATTCAATCCTCTCTGATATGACAACTAGAACACACGGAGTTATAATTTTACGTTGGATTTGGATTGCATCGGATCCGATCAAGTTTAGGTTGTAGTTGGATTCGTTACGGAACCCATTCACCCTAATTAACTCTATCTCCGCCCAACTTGACATTAGCTCACAAATTTCTCTGTTCCCATCGGAATCAATTTGTAAAGTTTTTGATTCAATCAGTAAAATTGTTATTATTATTATTTTCATCCACAAAATTATATAATATCATTTTCTCTACACAAAAATAGTGGGGTTGCAGATGGATCCGATTAGTGGAGCTCTTTCCCTAATCTATACGGAATAAATTAATATGTTGGGGGTGAAAAATAGAAAAAAGAAAAATCTATCCCGAGTACGACCCAATTAGCTAAGAAAATAAAAGTAGATCGACTGATATTTTTATCCCAACTTATTCGGAATAAAAATAATTCATAGGAATAAAAAATAAAATAAAAATTAATTCATTCCTAATAAGCCTTGACCAGCTAGGAAAACGAAGCGAAATATACAAGTTCTTTTTGCCTCCGGATCCGCTCCGTTTAAGTCTCTAAATTGAATTGAAGGCCGTTTTACTCTTTTCAAATAAATTAGGAGGGGAGGGGGTTGTTCCTGTAATTTTCACAAACTTTACGGGCCAATTGGGAACTACGTATTTAAAATCAATAAAAAGGTTAATTTTATATAGGCTTCTACTAACATAGTAAATTACAAATATATCCATATAAATTTTAATATTCATATATTGTCTCTCAAAAGTTTTAATATTTTTAAATATATTTCTGTCGTTGGGTTCCGTTAGAAAAAATTAATTAACTATAAATAAAATGCTTAATCCTAGTTAGATAATGAGATGAATTGATATTTTTATTCCACTTTAATTAATAGTTGGGACTTTTAGAAAGATATATTTGTGATTCTAAAAATATTATTTTACTTATAAAATAACTCACGTTTTAACGATAACAAATCAGAATGATATATTTTAAAATATTAGGACTTTTATAAAAATAATATATAAAAATTGAACTTTATAAGAATATAATGAGTCCGGCTATGATACTATCGATAGCACAAAGCATTTGGTACTATCAAGTTTTTTACCGTTAGATTTACCTCTTTTATCATTGTCAACCGTTAGATTATACTATTCAACCAACCACCAACTCGATCCTAGGGGGCTCACATCATTCTAACCGTATATCTTTTAATCCAAGGATAGAAAACTTAATAGCAGTAAGTTATTGGTGCTATTAATAGTATTCCAGCCTAGTATAATTATAATTTATTATGTTTATATAAAAAAAAAAGAAATTAACTCTAATAAAAAATCTTTCTTAAATAAAAAAAGAAAAAAAAAGAGAGGACACGCGGGATCCTGAGACCCGGATGCCCGTCATTTTCCGGACGTGAATCGCTATTCCAATCGCCTTAAACCCTCCCGTAAACAAACGCTGCTACAAAAGCCTCCACGCCCGCTCTCACGATCTCCTCCAATTGGACCCCCGAAGTGGGCCCCGCCCCGCGCCCTCCAATCGGGGAGAGAGTTTGGGCTCCTAACCGCACACCCCCGGTCGACGCAGCGATACTGTATTTAGGGGAGAGGTAGGAGAGTGGGGCCCACGGGGGTGTGGTCTCACCACGTCAGCCACATGACTCGGATATTAGCTGGACCTCGACATCCGTGACGCGTCGACGCGTAGATCGCCCCATCCCTCGACACGTGTCGCGCAGCTGACGGGGAATAAACTATTTTATTTATTGGCCCTACGCCCCTCCCCCAACACCGACGGCCAACTCTCTCTCTCTCTCTCTCTCTCTCCTCAAAAAAAAGAAAAAAAGAAAAAAAAAGGAGAAATTATGCGCACCCGAACTGTACCCAGTGCGCCACCTAATGCCGTGGGCCCCCGACCCGGTGATTGCCTGATCAGTGATCACGGTGTATCCGTAGCACTGTTCTCCTCGTTGGATTTTTCAGGAATAAATATTATTATTATTATTATTATTATTATTATTATTATTATTTGATTTGTTGTAATTTGAGTTTTGTCAGTAAATTATTTTTTTGAAAATGCTAGCCGATAGTGACGCCCATAAAAAATTAGTTCACGTAATTTTTGTTCTAACTTTTGTATGTTAGTATGAGAACATTTAGTGAAGTAAGTATTACTGTCAAATAAATAATAAAATTGAAAAATTATAATTTTAAAGCTATGGACTTTTTATTAACTTTGCCGTGGAAAATAAATATGGATATAAACAAATACGTACAAATTATATGAAAACTTTAGAGAGCTATGATTTTAGACAAATTTCATTTCATATTTAACATAATTCATTTTGTTCTATTTTAAAAAAAAATTAAGAGTATAAGTATAGATTGATATTCTAGACATCTAATTATATTTGTCATCAAATAATTACTGCATTTTTTTTTTGAGTAAGTAAAAAAACATGTAAAATAAAATATTTGTGTACCCAATCAAATCAAATCATAAAGAGTGATGATTTTTGATATATTAATTTTTTCAAATTTAGCTTTCTATGTGTGTGGTGTATATTCTTATATTTATATATATTAAATTAAATATTTATACACGGGGTGCACGCAATAATTTCTCGTTTGGTTCAGTAGCGGTGGTCACAAATGGTGGCGCGGATTTTTTGGTCCGCATAGGATCGCGCTCGTACGCCGTATACCCAGTCCCGGATGTGGACACGTGTTTGGTGACGTGGCAATTGGCTTGGCGCCCGCTTCCCCCTTCCTCTCTCTCTCTCTTTGGCTCCCTCACCTCCTCTCTTTCTCTCTCTCTCTCTACAACCCTCCTCTCTTCTTCTTTTCTCTCTCTCCCTCTCTCTCTCTAATCTCTCTCTAATGGAGGAAGAGTAGAAATTGGAGAGAATCGTATACGGTTTCCTCTCCTCTCCTCTCCTCTCCTTTCCTCAAATCAACGTTCTCAAATTCGAGCTTCGTCACGTAGAAGGGTTTAGAGCGAGGTGTTCTTCGTGGAGAAGTTTCAGGTAACGTGGAATTTTGGGAGTTTGTGCTTAAGAATGCTGGATTTGTACTTTACTTGGTTCTAAGTAGTTGTTGCTATTGATCTCTAGGGCTTAAAACTTTTACGCAATTCGTCATGTGCGACTTTGTGATTCGTAATGCTTTTTACTCGGGAATTTACTTAGAATTTGAAGTAGAATCGTTCGCTTTTTATGATCATGTGATCTACAACTTGTTTCGATTGCGAGAGAAAAAGAGGAGATTGATCGTAGCGAAAGTATTTAAAATTGGATGCAGTGAAAATTTCGAGGTAGAGCGCTTTTTTTTTTTTTTTTTTTTTAAATATTTGGCGAGAAGGTTTGGAGAATCGCGAACGAGTCGCGAAAAAAATCGACTATGCTATGTTTCGTGGGGTGGGGGGTATTTTCGTCATTTCGCATCTCAACGAGTTCATCGCTGACCGTTCAAAGTAGACACGTTAGACGACCTGTGCCTTCTGATCCCCGAAAAGACAAATTTGCCCCCGCTCTAGAGTTCAATTCACTTCACCCTTCAAGGAAAATTCCAGATTACTTTAACTTTTTCTCAATTCTTTTGTTTCTTAGTAAGTTTGTTTTTTAAAAAACAAATATTTTTAGTTATGGATAAATCACATCGAGCAAATTCCGCATCAGCCAAATTAAGGCGATTTTTGTATGAGCTTACACATGCCTAATTTGCTCTATACCTTTTTTCCCTGTGGATATAGGGATAATTAAACCCAGATTAAAAAAAAAAAAGCTAACTTTTGCATGCTCTGTGAAGAATCTTTTTTTGTTCTTTCATCTTTCAAATTTATCACACCTTTGTTGTGCTTTTTTTTTTTAATCCCTGAGAAAATTCTTCTGTAGGTGAGAATTGAATTTTTGAGCAGTTAATATGACTCAAAACCTTTTTTTTTGTGTGCCCTACTGTTGGTTTTAATTTTTTTTTTTTTTTTTTTTTTGAGAGAGAGATAGGTAGCACCCGCTTCGTTTATTTCATTTAGAAATAAACTTAGCTAGAAATGTGAATCAACTAGGATTCGAACTTGGGTCTCGGGTACCAACCACCAAGCCCTTTGCCACTTGCTCTAGGGACGGTCGGTCAGTTGGTTTAAAGTTGTTTACTATCTGATGCTATTTCTGTATGGATCTTCATTTTTTTTGGATTGTTTCTATTTTTGCTCTTTTATAAAGTTATGTTCAAGGCTTTAAATGATTTACTTTTTGGCTTTTCGGATTACTGCTTGCTGTAATATGCAGAAATCAGAATTTGTCTATCTGTTATTCTTGTCTATGGAAGCAGGCATCTGGCTGGATATATCTAATTTAACAAACTTTCTTTTTTAGTTAAAATATATCATACTTGTTTTTTTTTTTTTCCTTTCGTTTTTAAGAACTTAGGCTTCGTTTCGGGTCTATGAGGATGCAATTGAGAACACGTAATTTTTAAGCACATGCTTCTCTGTGTTGCATTTTTTCCCCAGTGGAGTTAAGATTTATAGTTGCAAGACCATGACAAATAATCACAAATTTTGGCTAGGATAAATTCGGCAGGGTTGAAAAGTTTGAGTAAGTGACAAAATGTAAATTTAGGGGAAAAAAAGTTAAAAGTTGTTTGGTTGATAAAAACTTTTAAAGTATGACATAAAAGTAAGTTTTCTTATACAGTTATCTCTTTCCATTTTCAGAGCTAAACTAATGAAACTGTCTCATTTGTGCATAGATCATGGTTTCTTGCATAGAGAACTATTCCACCAACCATAAAATTTTGTAAACTATTCGTGGGTTTTCCAGAAAAGATAGATATAATGCGACACAGAGTGCGGACAACCGCGATTTATATGTGTTGCAATGCTTCCAATTTCCTTAAATGCAGATCTATCATGCTGGAGGTAGCTGTCCAAATTATAATCAATCATGAGTGTAATAACTATATTTCTCCTTGCTCAGGTTTCCGTAAGGATCTCTATGGGAAATGAAGAAGCTGCAGCCCCTCCCAAGTCTGATAAATCGGCATCACCTGTTCAGGTAAGTAAATAATGCTGGGGAATGTTGAAGATCTTCTTAAATCATATGGTATTTTAGAAAGTATGCGTTGCCCCAAAGCTAGTTATATCACCTGTGAACGTCAAAAATAGAATAATTGGTCTCCACTTGCCTCACTACTCTAGTCAATCCAAACCGTGTAAGCTCAATTGTTTCTTTCATGCTTGCAGGATCAACCAGTTGTATACCCATATCCTGATTGGGCAGCTATGCAGGTATGGTTACCCGAATCTTTCTATTTGTCCTGTCTCAACAACATGTTTAGCACTATGTATTAATCTAGTTCCTTCTCCATTTAGGCCTACTATGGGCCTGGTGTGATGCCGCCTCCATATTTTGGCGCAGCAGTTGCCCCTGGTCATGCACCTCCTCCATATATGTGGGCTCCTCAGGTACTTGAATTTTATTTCCTCTGTTCCATACCTTGTTGTGCAACTTGAAATTTTCCATTTTCCAAGTAAACATCCGCTTTGAAAAGTAATAGGGATTTGCGACTGATAAGTTAGATAATATCATTAGCGTAGACATGTTAAAAAGTTACATCATCAACCAGTTGGTTAGGTATTGTCATCAACATTCAACAACCTTTTAGGCAGTATATTAATCAAGAATATTATTTGATGAACAGAATGACCAACTAACTACGATGACACTTTCAGTTTTAAGAGTTCACCTGATTGCTCAATTCTACTGGCAAAATTGCATTTTATAACATTGAAGAATAAGAACCTATTTCGTTGGTTCAGCATGTCTCGCTTATCTTCACATGCCTATTGCCTAATGATGCACAAGAAAGATGTAGAAGAGAATGCATGTTAGACAGAAAGAAAGTGCCAGGACAAGAAGTAAATCACGGAACTCGAACTTCTGTAAAGTGAAATTTAAAAAAAATTTAAGTTGTGAAGTTTGAACTTCACATGTTGGAAGACAATATGCAGTGAAGGTATTTAGCATGTATCGAACGATTAAATCCTTTGTAAATTTGGGGTTTTGTTATAGACTTGCATCTGAATGATTCACATGATGTAAGAATGTGTCAGGAAACATGTTTGTAAAGGTCGAATTTCCACATTGAAAATATTTATTTTGAAGATTTCTTTCCATTGGACCTTGAGTTCCTTCTAAAATCCCTGGTCAGAACTGATTGTCAGAAACTAAAACCTCACCAAATGTGTATTTTAGCAATTTCCAAGAGGTTTTGCTAAAGGATTTTCTATTAAAAATTTCTAATATTTGTTTGGGGCACATAATGAAGAGCATAAAGTTTTTCAACAGAGCCATCATGTTATGTGTTGACAAGTCGGCATACTCAGTACTGGACATATATTCAAAATTTCAAGGCTTAGGCAAAAAATCCTTGTCTAGTTATCTAGTATATTTTATTGCATGACCCAGATTTTGGCATCATTCCTGCTATTTACTCGCTGATAATTTTTTTGTGACTCAGCCTTTGCTGCCGCCTTTTGGGTCACCTTATGCTCCAATATACTCACCTGGGGGAGTCTACTCTCATCCATCTGCGCCCATTGTAAGTCAGAGATGGCATCATATGTGCTTTAACTTGATATTTGAATCAACTTGGCTGAAAAAAATTTGGATGTTGTAAAAGAACTATTGTAAGTGCTGCACATACCTAGTCCAGATATAGGTGAATCAACTCAACAATAATTTGATTTATGCTCAGGGATCTCATGTGCATTCTCAAGGGGTCTCACCATCTTCCGCTTCTCGCGGAGCTCTAGTGGTAGGCATAGTTTGTTAGGTATTTGTTTCTGTGACATGTGCTGCTCTTACATTCCAAATATTGTTTTGGGGTTCTTTACCTATTTCTGATTGATAATTTTGTTTGTTTTTTTACTACTGCTGTCGGAATATATACTAGTATTACACCTCAAATACAGATCTTTGTGTTGTGTGCTGAACTTGATATTGGTACTTTGATTGGTAATTGTGTTTTTCATTTTACATCTGTTCCTAAGACGGCGAATCCTTCGAGCACGGATTTACCTGCCAAGTCAGCAAGTAATAAGGACAAAGGGCCGACAAAAAAACTCAAAGGGCTTGATGGAATTTCTGTTTCAGTGGATGATGAAAATGCTGAAAATAAATCTGGTGCTGATGCTGGGAGGTTAGACCTCTTTACTTTTGTCCTTTTACTAATAGATTATGTATTGTCGGCTGATCTCTTTTTTTTTTTTTTTTTGTGGGTACAAATTGTACAGTGGGTACAATAGTACAGACGGCTCAAGTGATGGAAGTAGTGAATCTGGGGTACTGCAATTTTCTCCTTTTTAAATAATTTTCAGATCTTTTCAGGCAGGTGCAGTTGGAATAACTTCTTTACATTTTTAAAAATTGTCTCAATACTTCTAGGGGAATGGAAATGAACGAAAGCGGAGCTCAGATGACAGACCAACATCGGGTACTTTTGTTTCCTACTGTAATATATCGACTAGGCAGGGTGGTAGCATCTAACTGCTTAGACGGCAAAAGCAATTTCATTTCTCTGTTAGAGTTGTTTGACTGTTTATGTGGCTGCCAAGTGGGCATCAAATGAATTCATTTTCTGCTTTTCTCTTCAAAGCCATGAGTTTTTTCTTAGGATTCCACAGTGATTAGTCTTTGATTAACAGTGAATTGTATGCACAGATGACTGTAAGGTAGACAAAAGGGCCAATGCATCCAAAGGCAGGGGAACAAACAGCTCAAAAATACCCTTAAGTGTTACAGTGGCAACAGCAAATGTCGTGGGAAATCCAGTAGGCTCTGTGCCTTCAAGTGGTTCAGGGATGGATTTCGATATCACTAAAGTAAAAGCCATTGGCACGCCAGTTCCACCACCTGCTGGCGTTATGATTACTGGTCGAAATGGAGTACCTCCTGAATTATGGGCAAAGGTCTGTTTGTTCTCTTCAAATTTTACCTTAATTGGTGTGAATGCTACTGGTTGTTACTTGATGCGTGTTCTGAAGGCCACTTGATGCGTGTTCATCTTTTGAAACTTCTTCTCTACTTGAGAAGTAAGAGCTCCAATTTGAGCTCTCTTCCTCTAGATTTAGCATGAATGCGTTGGGAGATGTGATAAACAGATTGTCATCATTTCTCGTGCTGCTCTATAAATAATTTTGCAGAAGCCCTGAATGGATCATCAATCAGGTCCTTGAATCTTGGTAATCTGGCAATTCCTACTCCGATGATCACTTCATGTGCTTCTTATTTTACTTCAAACATGTGCTTTATTTTGATCCAGCCCTACCTACCCCTTTGTCCTAAAGCTGTTGTCTTTATTGTATCCTTTCCTCCTGTTTTCCTTGACTGTCCTTTATCTTTATCTTGGAAATGCTCTGGTGAATCTTTAGACTTTTCTTGGATGGTCTAAAATCTTATGATATGGTATAGATATCCTTTCCTCCTGTTTTCCTTGACTGTCTTTTATCTTTATCTTGGAAATGCTCTGGTGAATCTTTAGACTTTTCTTGGATGGTCTAAAATCTTATGATATGGTTTAGAGCGGTGGCTTCAAGGAAAAGCTTGCAAGAATAGATAGATGTACATCAGATGATTTCTGGCTTTACACTTGCAATTATGGTTTCTTCTAGCTGACTGACTCTGTTTTTAACTCATATTTCTCCAGGATGAACGAGAACTGAAACGTGAAAGGAGAAAGCAGTCGAACAGAGAATCTGCGAGAAGGTCAAGGCTGAGGAAACAGGTATTTCACATCGGTACCTCATATTTGAGTATTTTTACTGTCTCTTCACTTATTACATTTCTTATGTTTGCATTTGCAGGCTGAGACCGAGGAGCTTGCCATAAAAGTTGAGTCACTAAGTGCTGAGAATTCGTCCCTTAGATCTGAAATAAATCAGCTGACGGAGAACTCGGAGAAGCTCAGATTAGAAAATTCTGCTCTCATGGTACTTCAAGACAGTTTCAGCTGAGGATATATTTGTGTGGCATAACATTTTTCTCTTCCTGGCTCATCCTGCTATGATTGAAAATTTAATATATGTATATATATATATATAGAGTTGAACTGGAATACTATCGGTAGCAAACGGGCTCCGTTGCCACTCATTTGTTTTCGATGATGGAGCCTCCAAATCGACGATCGGTACCGTTGAAAATGATCTATACCACTTGAAGTATCTAGAAATCAAATTTTATACTTTTTCGATATTGTTCTCTTGTTCATCAAGTGGGCGTAAAAATGAACGGCTGAAAATGAATATCCTCTAAAAAGTGATGATAGGAATTTTGTAATCAAGATCGAGAGTATAGATCTTGTTCTAAATAGTTTAAAGAATTTTTTAACAAAAATTCAATTGATATGGATAGCTTTACACCGTTAAACGAGAAAACGCCTCATATCGACCATTAAAATTACGAATGTTGAAACCCTTTGATCATTATGTCAATGATGTTGAAAAGATTTGAAATTTGATTTCTAGATACTTTAAGTGATATAGATCATGTTCAACGGTGCCGATCGTCGATTTGAAGGCTCCATCATCGAAAACAAATGGGTGGCAACGGAGCTCGTTTGCTACCGATAGCATTCCAGCTCAACTCTCTCTCTCTCTCTCTCTCTCTATATATATATATATATACATACATACATATGTACATGTGCATGTGCATGTGCATGCACAACCAATGTATCTATGTATATGCACATGTGCATGCGCATGTGCATATACATATATACATTCGTTCTATGATTGCCCAAACAAAAAATTTTGAGGGGTGAATTTTAGTAGTTATGAGGAAAAATGGGATGCTATTCCATGTGGAGGATGGAACTATTCTCTGTGCATTATTTCTAGGGTAACTCAGATTTTCTGAAACTACTTTTGGTGTCAAAACGAACTTAGCTGTTAAGTGCTGATAGTGACACTGTGCTTTGATAATTTAAAATCTCTCTTTGGCAATGGAGAACGAATTTACAAAACATTTAAACTAATCTACGTGTGTCTGCTTGAAGAATATCAGTTTTTTCATCTTCTGAACTACTTATTTCTTTGACTTTCAGGAAAAACTCAAGAACGCCGGAATGACCCAAATAGAAGAGGTATCTCCTGACAAAATGGAAACTGATGGATCTTCATCAGTTGTTGTCGAGAACTTCTTATCAATGATCGATAACCCTAACTCAGCTAGCAGAGGTGTGCAGTTAGACAATAAGGAGCCTGCGAAGCTTCGCCAGCTTCTGGGCTCGAGCCAGCGAACGGATGCTGTTGCCGCGAACTGATCTTCACTAATCTTGTACTTTTGGGAAAGTTTATCAGCCCAAAACTACTGCCTAGTATTAACATCATTCTGGGAATTTGATTGAACTAGCCTGCGGTTAGGTACAGATGAGGTAACCTTCCTTTCGGACTCTTTTTATTAACTCGTTTTGTAATATTATTGTCTCTAACTTTATAATGTGTTTATATAAGTTGTGTGATCCCATTCATGGAGTTGGAATGTTTTAGAATCCCATGTGGAGGTCATTTGGAAAGAGAACTGCTGTTAGGGACATATACTTTAAGAAAGAACTGTTGTTAACTATAAATATTTAAGAAAGGCTTTCACTTTTGTTCCTCAAAACACCTTTCCATCTTTTGTGCTGTGTGTTTAGTAGTTAATACTAGTGTTCAATGGTTAAAGGTTATACTGTTTCAGTTTTGTGCTTATGTTATTCGTGTGCTGTGAATTCATCTTTAGTTCAGATTTTGGTTGCCTGCATGTTATCTCCTGGAAAATGATGGAATCGGATGTCGGACGGTACGGTGATGTGAAGAAAGAATGTTGTCAGTTAAAATGGTTATGTGGTGTGGTTTTGAAGTGACTAGGGAAGAAGATTAAATAAAATTAGTAGTCTGATGGGATTTAGATTAACCACTGCTTTGGTTATAAATGCGAACATTTTGATTGTTCTAAAAATTTAAATCTTTGCGTATGAAACAGTATTCAAATGTTTTCCGTTGTATATTTTCAGTCAGAGCTTGGCATTATTTGAATACCACAGTATCACCAAATTGCTTTGGCTTTTTCCGTCTTTGAATCCATTTGGGGGTGTTGGGTTTCGCACTTTCGCGGGGAAATATTTCGGAAAATGGATTTCTGATTGATCTAAGTTTTTTTTTTGTCAAATTGGTTCTTGGGAAGAGTAGTGTTTTTGTTTTTCAAATTTTGTTTGTTTATTAAAAAAACGGAGAGTATGAAAATGAGTGTTTATACTTTGGAACATATACTCAAGCTTTTATTCGTAATTTGTTTGTTAGTTTTACATCTGCTCAACCTTAGAACTGTGTTATACTGCTCTTCGCAAGCAGCATGGTACAGAATGCGGCTGATACTTTAAGAATCGTGGCCGACTTTGTCTTTCCGAACCAACCTCGCCTCGAAGCCGCCCCCCTCCCTTCTCTCCAGCGTGTACGGCGCGTACGTCCCGAGAATCCGATCCCACATCACGAAGAACGGTTGCGAGAAGTTGCACTTACTGCCTGCGAGCTGGTGATGGATGTCGTGGTATGCCGTGTTGTTGCGGAACACGGCGTGGAACGGATTCCACGGCAGCATGAGGCCGCAGTGATCGTCGATCCCCTTGACGGTGGCCACCGAGAAGAAGAAGGCCGCAGTTCTGGGCGACATGCCCGAGATGAAGTATGCCACTGCCCCCGCCAGGGTCTCGGTGACGACCCCGTCCACCGGGTGGTTGTACTGCGCGGCGAACGCGTACGGCGCCACCACGCGGTGGTGCCAGGAGTGGAACTGGCGGTACAACTGCCTGTTGGAGTGCATGTACCGGTGGATGAAGTACTGCCACGCATCGAAGACGAACATCGCGACGAGGAATTGCTGTGCGAGTACGAGAAGAGAATGCAGCGGGCTTGTGGCGGCGGCAGAAGCAGCAGCGATTTGAGCGCGATCGCCTGTTAGCTGTCAACACAAAAACAACAAGTGTCTAATTTACTTACATGTTTTTTTGAGAAAAAGATAGCAAGCTACCTGCTTCATTCATTAGGTAAAATAAACTAGGCATACATGGTGAAAGCAGCTAAGACTTCCTAAAAGAAAAAAAAAAGGCAACAAAAGAAAATAAAGGTAAAGTTTAATTAAAAAGTAAAGAAAAAATAGAAGTAAATGTAAATGTAAAAGTAAAAGTAAAACATATGAGTCAGAACACTGCCGAAAGCTCGCTCCATATATACTGATATCAAACGTTGTACGCTGTCCAGTGAGAGAGAAGGGACCGGGGGTATCTCGCGCAAGAGGAAGTTGTTCCTCACGGTCCAGATCACCCACCAGACAGCCGCCAGGCGGGTTAGGCATTGGGATCTTGTACCAACATCGTTAAGGCTAGAAGCCCTTATCCATAGATCTCGGACGTCTTCCATGAGCTCTGTGAATAAGAGCGGTCCATCCGCAGTGAGGAGAAGGTATCGGACAAAAACACACTGACTAAACAGGTGGTCGCATGTTTTCATGTCGAAAGCGCAAAAGACGCTGTGATGAACTGCTAGAATGCCACGTTTGAGCAGGCGGTCGACAGTTACAAGTCCTCTTGCGGGATAGTAACCAGATGAATACTTTGAATTTACTTACATGTTATACTCACAAACGTTTACATGCATATAAATAAACAATTCGAATCCAATAAGGAAAATGCGCCGGTGAATCATGCATGGTCCAAACTATATATGGATAATGGGTCGAGTGTTATGAACCTGAGGCCTGAGGGGTAATTGCTGAACCCAACTCCCCTTATCCACTGTTACTGTTACTGTTACTGTCACTGACACTGCCAATGGGAGGTGGGATATACAGTACACAGCTTTTCCAAGGTGTGATGTAGTTGTTAGCAGTGTTTTGGAAACGGGCTTTTTTTGCAAATAGCCTCCTTACAAATTTTTTTTTTAAATTTGGCATTGTCAAAAATTTATTTGTAAAAATGGTCCTGACCCCGCCACGCAAGTGCCACGTCAGCGCTACGCGGGCGGGGCTGGGCCAGATGGTTAAGTTGAACACGGTGAATCATTCACCGTGTTCAATATAAAGTTTTTGTATTGGACACGGTGAATAATTCATTGTGTCCAATATAAAATAGCTAATTGGACACGGTGAATCATTCACCGTGTCCAATACAAATAATTGGACACGGTGAATGGTTCACCGTGTCTAATACAAATATCTCTAACTTAGCCATTGTTGGGGTATTTGTATTGGACACGGTGAACCATTCACCGTGTCCAATACAAAACACGGTGAATGGTTCACCGTGTTCAACTTAAACATCTGGGCCCGCCCTGCCCGCGTGGCGCTGATGTGGCGCTGGCGTGGTAGGGGCAGGGCTATTTTTGTAAATAATTTTTGGACAGGGCTATTTTCGCAAATAAAATTTGTCAGGGGGCTATTTACAAAAAAAGCCCTTTGGAAACTGATTCGAACTTGCCAATACAAGAAAGGAGTTTCTTAGAGCGTAGACATCTTGATAATTTAAGAATGTTATTTTAACATGTTATAACAAAAATGCATTCACGGAGAAGAAATTAAAGTCAATTGTAGAAAGACACGCACTAAATCACAAATAATAAAAGAAATTAGGCGCAATCTTCAAATTCATATTTTTTTATTATAATCCGACTAATTATACAATTAGGATCCATTATTTGATCAAACAGTTGTTAGATCAACAAGATATATACATGTTTTAAGTTGAGAAAAAATATTTTATAACCTTTTTATCTCGAAATAGCTCTAAAAGAGCTCAAACATATTGAAAAACATGTAGGCACAACTTTGGCACAGTACGGCACGACCGGCTCGGGACCGCACGTACAGTCAATCCGTGCTTAAATCTCATAAATAAATGCATTTGAATATTTTTGATGGGGGTCTACTTTGATTCCGAACCTTTCTCAGAGGTACAATAGCTGTGGATATTATTATTATATATTAAAATTAAATTCTAGTTACATGTACATATCAAATGGAATAAATTGGGTTAAGAGGGGACCAACACCCCCTTTGACTTGTCTTGACCAATAGAGTAGGGATTTAATTAGGATAGAGCATTGCTAGCCTAACAATTGTGAACTAACACGATCGTAAACCTACTCTATCAAGCAAAACATCTCTATGTGGGGAAAGGTTTCTCTGTTCTCCGCCCCCTGTCGGAGCTCCCTGTAAAAGTACTGTTCTATTTTATAACTTTCTGTAGTTGTAAAAAGTAGAAAATTTTAAAGTATGCTACCTGCTTCATTTATTTTATTTAGAAATAAACTTCAGCTGAAAATGTGAATCAACTAGGACTCGAATTTAGAACCTCGAATACCAAGCATCAAGCCCTTTGCCACTTGCGCTAGGGATGGTACGTGTGTTTAAGTTTCTTAAAATAAAAAAAAATTTAGATACTAGGCCAAAATAAATGCTTAATTAGCTCATGTTTAAAGGAGCTATAAATTTGCCATTAAAGATCATGATGATCAAGCACTTTATCTTGACTAAGTTTTTCTCTTTATCTTAGCAACAGATCCTGAAAGGAACCACCACTACATAGGCCCAGCTAGTTAATTAATTAGTGGTTAATTTGTTACGTCAACTGCTACTTAAAAAGTTAGAGATTCGGACTCTCGCATACTCATGCATTTCAAAATTATGGCGCTCAAAACCACAGCATTTTGGATAATAGCTTACGCGCGCAGATTTATTAGACAGTTCTGTGACCAGCCTAGGCCCAGATGAGTGTAGGAATATGACATATCTAATAAAATCCGTTTAATCTACAAGTTTAAGTGCCTACAAACTAGTATAAATTAATAATTTACTCTCTTATTAATTATCCGAATCCTTAACAAGATCAAGAAAAGAGAGAAAAATCTTACAGAGGCTTAAAAAGAAATTGATACAACAAAAATAAAAAAAAATGAAGAGATACTGTAGGATAAGCCACGGTCACAAACCTGGAGCACAGTGAATGCAATAGCTGCTTGAATGGCCTGCTGCAGAAGAACACCTTTAACTACATCTTTCTTAGACGCCAAATTCTTTGTCTCCTCCTCTTTCCTCGAATGTAACCTGTATTTCTCCACGCGAGAGCTCAACACCTCATACATCCCCGAATACGCCCAGTAAACTACAACGGGAGCGAACATCATGTAGAAGTCGTCGGATCCGATGAACCCCATTGTTTGCATATATGGGAAACGTTATGGAACAAGGTGGTGGATGGAGAAGAAACAAAATGTTTCAAAAGGTATGTGAATAACAAAGGAACAGGAATGCTCCTATATATACACCTGCGAAGTTGTGATTTTGCCCCCAAATTATTTGCAAATTTTGTAAACTAATCCACCGCGTCGATTTACTGTTTGACGCTGAATTTTATTTCAAAAATGACCATTATGTTTTGAAGTAACATTTTTCAAACTTTTATAGATGACTTAGTAAATTATTACGTACCTACAGCGATTACATCTGTGCATTTATTACTCTTTTATCTCATCGCATATTTCAACCCTATTTTGGATTGAGTAATAAGACTTTTTCTATTGAAAAATTAAGTCGTCAAACTAAAAGTGTTAGTGGATGAATTACTGATTGTCGGGATTTATCGTGTAGAAACTAAAAATATTGTTGAAAGCTAATTAAGGACTAGCGTAGTTTTTACTCTAAGGTAGTAAGGACTATACTAAAACATTATTAAAATTTTAGAGTCAACTAAATAAAACATTAGGGCCTTGAATAAGAATTAGCATTATACAAAAAAACTTGGCAGTTTATATAGTTTTATGAGATCAAATATGTTTCATAATATAAGTTCTCTAAAGTTAGATAAATAATATTGAAATTTTGAAGAAACATATTTATATTTAATGCAAGAAAAAGGGTTACATATGTGTAGCATGGCTGGGGAAGTAGCTAGGTTATAGTGCAGGACTTATATATATAAGCCGAATGCATCTATATATATTATTTTTCAAGTAGTTTTCAATATCTTTTTTTTAAAAATTTTTATGACTCTGTGGTTTTCAAAAATCCTACATTGAGATGTCAAAGAAATTAATTAAAAGGCTTATTTCTTAAAACCAATTTTGTAATCTAATCCACCGCGTCGATTTACCGTTTGAAGCTGAATTTTAGTTCGAAAATGACCATTATGTTTTGAAGTAACATTTTTCAAACTTTTATAGTTGACTTAGTAAACTTTTATAGATGACTTAGTAGATTGAGTAATAATACTTTTTCTATTGAAAAATTAAGTCGTCAAACTAAAAATATCAGTGGATGAACCAATGATTGTCGGGATTTATGGTGTAGAAACAAAAAATGTTGTTGAAAGTTAAGGACTAACGTAGATGTCAAAGAAATGAATTAAAAGGCTTATTTCTTAAAACCAATTTTGTAAACTAATCCGTTAGAAGCTGAATTTTATTTCGAAAATGACCATTATGTTTTGAAGTAACATTTTTCAAACTTTTATAGATGACTTAGTAAATTATTACGTACCTACAGCGATTACATCTGTGCATTTATTACTCTTTTATCTCATCGCATATTTCAACCCTATTTTGGATTGAGTAATAAGACTTTTTCTATTGAAAAATTAAGTCGTCAAACTAAAAGTATTAGTGGATGAATTACTGATTGTCGGGATTTATCGTGTAGAAACTAAAAATATTGTTGAAAGTTAAGGACTGGCGTAGTTTTTACTCTAAGGTAGTAAGGACTATACTAAAACATTATTAAAATTTTAGAGTCAACTAAATTTAATTAATCTTTTTGAAAGTTTAGGGCCTTGAATAAGAATTAGCATTGGACAAAAAAACTTGGCAGTTTATATAGTTTTATGAGATCAAATATGTTTCATAATATAAGTTCTATAAAGTTAGATAATTAATATTGAAAATTTGGAGGAACGTATTTATATTTAATGCAAGAAAAAGGGTTACATATGTGTAGCATGGCTGGGGAAGTAGCTAGGTTACAGTGCAGGACTTATATATATAAGCCGAATGCATCTATATATATTATTTTTCAAGTACTATTCAATATCTTTTTTTTTTTAATTTTTTTGACTCTATGGTTTTCAAAAATCCTACATTGAGATGTCAAAGAAATGAATTAAAAGGCTTATTTCTTAAAACCAATTTTGTAAACTAATCCACCGCGTCGAATTACCGTTTGAAGCTGAATTTTAGTTCGAAAATGACCATTATGTTTTGAAGTAACATTTTTCAAACTTTTATAGTTGACTTAGTAAACTTTTATAGATGACTTAGTAGATTGAGTAATAATACTTTTTCTATTGAAAAATTAAGTCGTCAAACTAAAAGTATCAGTGGATGAACCAATGATTGTCGGGATTTATGGTGTAGAAACAAAAAATATTGTTGAAAGTTAAGGACTAACGTAGATGTCAAAGAAATGAATTAAAAGGCTTATTTCTTAAAACCAATTTTGTAAACAAATCCGCCGCGTCGATTTACCGTTAGAAGCTGAATTTTATTTCGAAAATGACCATTATGTTTTGAAGTAACATTTTTCAAACTTTTATAGATGACTTAGTAAGCTATCGCCTACAACGATTGCATCTGTGCATTTATTACTCTTTTATCCCATCGCATTTTTCAACCCTATTATCGATTGACTTTTTCTATTGAAAAATTAAGTCATCAAACAAAAAGTATTAGTGGATAAATTAATTAATGATTGTCGGGATTTATGGTGTAGAAACAAAAAATATTGTTGGAAGTTAAGGTCTAACGTAGTCTTTACTCCAAGGTAAGGACTATAGTAAAACATCATTAAAATTTTAGAGTCAACTAAATTTAATTAATCTTATTGAAAGTTTAGGGCCTTGAATAAGAATTAGCATTAGTGTTAAATATAAAATTATATAAATACCGTTCTCTAACAGTTAAATATAAAATTATATAAACACCGTTCTCTAACAGCTTAAGTTTTTAGAGTACAACGGTTGTTTCATATGGTATCAGAGCAGGAGGTTTTGAGTTCAAGTCATGCCAGGTCCCTAGCATAATTAATTTCCTTTTAATTCAAATCCACGTCATGGGTCTTATAAAAAGTCTCGAGCCCAGACGAGCCTAGACGTGAGGGGGAGTTCGCAGGTGTTACCATATATATATTACATACCATATATATATTATATATGTTACCATATATAATATATATATATTACTATGTATATTACTTTCTTATTAGGATAGTATTATTTATTTCTTTGTATAACAGGATATAATCCTGTACTTCCATGTAAAGCTTTTCCTCTCTCTATATAAGAGAATGGATTTAGATGAATAATATACAGAAAATTTCTCAAATCTCTTGTTTCATGGTATCAGAGCCCTTCTAGGGTTTTATTCTCTTTCGACGACTTTTGCTCATCTCCTCAGAAGGCGAATTGTTCGTCCAGATCAGCACCACGTCCGAGGACGACACGATCCTATCCTAGTGGTTAACTGGGGCTGCGATTGTCATCATCACGTCTGTGTGGCTGCGCATCATATCTCGACATACGTCTGACCAAGTTGCTAGGAGTCTCTAGCAAGCCACTTCTTCAGATTTGTCCATTCTATCTCTTCTCTTTATTTATTTAAGTTATGACATCTTCTACCAATCAATTTCCTCAACTAGATGTCAAATTATCTGGTTCTAATTACCGGGAGTGGTCGGTGTCTGTAAAACTTTTACTTGATGCCCTAGACTTAACAGATCATATTAATGACACTAGCCCTCCTGCTGATGAGAAGAAACTCAAAGAGTGGAATAATGCTGACAGACGTACTCGTGGAATTATATCCACGTCTGTAGAAATTGACATCAGAATGCAGTTGGTGAGTTTCACTACAGCTCAGCAAATGTGGGCTCATCTTCAAAAACTATATGAGCAATCTAGCCATGCTCAATCATATGCTGAATTCCAAGAGATCACATCGGCCCATCAAGGTGAACGCTCCATTCAGGAGTTCTATAGCTTTATGCAAGCACGGTGGCGCCAACTATCCATCATGGACGAATCATTATGCCAGACTTGTTTGGCTTGCACTTGTGCTACCAAACAAACGCAAATTCGTGATCAACAGCGTCTTTTTCAATTTATTATGCGTCTACGGCCAGAGTTCGAGGCCTTACGAGGCCAACTTCTTCATCGATCTCCGCTACCCACCATTGATGCTGCACTTGCAGAGCTTATTGCAGAGGAAACTCGTCTTCGAGTATTGCATTCCTCCAGTCCTTCAACACCGACTGTACTTGCTGCTCCCAATCAAGTTCCTCCTGAGCCTTTGAGTTCTACTAATTCGTTTGTTCCTCGAAAGAACAAACGCAATATCCAATGCAAATATTGCCAACTCTGGGGGCATCATATTCAAGATTGCAGGAAAAAGAAGTGGGCTGATCAACAACGACATTCTCCACGTGGTTATCCTGCTGCTGCTTCTACTTTGCAGATCGAGCATCCTTTCAATACTTCTTCTAACAACGTAGGACATCACACTGCTTCTACTCAACTCAGCTGGCCTCAACTAATGCAGCTACTTCAACAGAGCAATCTGAATAACTCGACTCCAAAAGAGCCAGAATCCAGTCCTCAGACATCATCAGCACCACCAGGTTTTGGTTCCCTTTCAACACCTAGCTTTGGAGGTAATTCTAAGAATTCCTGGGTTCTAGACTCAGGTGCTTCTTTTCATATGACTCCACATGATTCATTACTTTCTTCACCTTCCCTATTGTCTTCTCCGCTCAATATTTTTACTGCTGATGGTACACCACTTCCTGTTACTCATTATGGTACATTATCACCTACCATTGGTAATTCTGCCAAATTTTATGTGCCCTCTGTTTTACACATACCAAAACTTTCTTTAAATCTTTTATCTGTTAGCCAAATTACTGATCATGATTGTACAGTTACATTTGACTCATCTTCTTGTCGTGTTCAGGATCGTCGAACAGGGACTTTGATTGGACAGGGCCATAGGCGTGATGGCTTGTACTACATGGATCATCTGCATCTACCATCCAACCATAACTCTGTTAACGCCACCACTACTTCAACCATCTCTAGCTCTACTTTATGGCATCGTCGCTTAGGTCACCTTTCTTTCGAACATCTTAATGTTTTAGTTCGTCGTGGTGTATTAGGCAAATTTTCTGTTTCCAATAATCTTAGTTGTATGGGTTGCAAACTTGCTAAACATACTACTCAACCTTTTCCTGCTAGTAACTCTGTCTCTCATGCTGCTTTTGATTTAATTCATTCTGATGTTTGGGGTCCTGCTCCTATTTCTACACGTATTGGTAATCGATACTATGTGATCTTTGTGGATGACTATTCTCGTTTTACCTGGATATATTTTATGAACAACCGGTCTGAACTATTGCAAATATATAAAAATTTTACAGTTATGATTCAAAATCAATTTGGCACAAATATTAAAATTTTTCGTTCAGACTCTGGTGGTGAATATATCTCTTCTGAATTCAGACAAATTCTTGCAAGTCAAGGCACCTTACCTCAGCTTTCTTGCCCATATGCTCATCAACAAAATGGGGTTGCTGAAAGAAAGCATCGTCATATCATGGATACTGCTCGGTCTCTTCTTTTTGATAGTTCTGTTCCTTCACAATTTTGGGCTGATGCTGTCAATACAGCTGTTTACTTAATCAACATTATGCCTTCCAGTGTCCTTTCAGGTGTCTCTCCTAGTGAGCGGTTGTTTGCCAAGCCTCCTTCATATGATCATCTACGAGTCTTCGGTTGCACTTGCCTTGTTTTGCTACCTCCTCACGAACGAAATAAACTGTCTCCTAAATCTGCTATTTGTATCTTTCTAGGGTATAGTCTTGAGCATAAAGGGTATCGTTGCTATGATCCTAACACGAGACGTCTTCGGATTTCTCGTGATGTGATTTTCTTTGAGCATCTTCTCTATTATGCCCAACCCACACCAGCCACTGCATCTTCTTCATCTGCCCCTATCGATCTTTCCTTTTTGCATGATTCTTTTCCAGAGCATTCCTCTTTTCCTGAGGACTCTATCTCTCCTAATACCTCTCCTGCAGATGAAAGTGAAGTTCATGCCTCTCATGATGGTCCTTCTGTCGAAGCTCCAACCGACGATCCTCCGACATCCGTGCGTCGCTATCCCCTTCGAGAGCGCCAGCCCAAAAGGTTCTTTGGTTGTGTTACCTCACATTCTCTTTCTCCCCATTTCCATTCTTTTCTTGCTACCATCCATACTCACCAGGAACCACGAACATACCGCCAAGCTGCTACCATTCCTGAGTGGCAAGATGCTATGTCTGACGAACTTAAGGCTCTTCACAACACCGGTACCTGGACGCTTGTTCCTCTTCCTCCAGGAAAGGTTCCAATCAGTTGCAAATGGATCTACAAAGTTAAGACGAAGTCTGATGGTTCTATTGATCGATATAAGGCTCGCTTGGTTGCTCGCGGCTTTACTCAAGAGTATGGCATCGATTACGAGGAGACATTTGCTCCGGTTGCCAAAATGACCTCTGTTCGCGTTCTTATTGCTGTTGCTGCCTCTCGTGGTTGGCCGTTATATCAACTTGATGTTAAGAATGCTTTTTTACATGGTGATCTTCACGAAGAAGTTTACATGGAGCCACCTCCTGGTCTTAATCATCCGCCTGGTCATGTCTGCTTACTTCGCAAGGCGTTGTATGGTCTTAAACAAGCTCCTCGTGCTTGGTTTGAGAAGTTCTCGACTGCCGTTATCTCTGCTGGTTTTCGTCAGAGTGAAAATGATCATGCATTATTCATTCACTCTTCTGCTCGTGGTACTACTGTTTTACTTCTCTATGTTGATGATATGATTATCACTGGTGATGATCCCGATTTTATACATTTTATCAAAGCTTTCTTTCAACGTCAATTTGAAATGAAGGATCTCGGGCTTCTCCGTTATTTTCTAGGTATTGAAGTAGCCTACGGTTCTAAAGGCTATTTGCTATCTCAACGGAAGTACACAGCGGATCTCATCTCTCGTGCTGGTATTACTGACAATGACACAGTCAATACTCCTATGCAACTTCATCAAAAACTGACTCCTACCATGGGTGAGCCACTTTCAAATCCCACGCGCTATCGGGAGTTAGTTGGAGCTCTTATTTATCTCACTATCTCTCGTCCAGATATTGCTTATGCTGTCCACATAGTAAGCCAATTTGTTCAGGAACCAACTTCTGTTCACTATGCTGCTGTTCTTCGCATTCTCCGCTATCTTCGTGGCACTATTAACCAGAGTCTTTTCTTTTCTTCTACCTCGGAACTTGCACTTCGAGCTTATTCTGACGCTGATTGGGCTGGGGACCATACTGATCGTCGATCCACCACGGGTTATTGCATCTTTCTTGGTGATTCGCTTATTTCCTGGCGAGCTAAGAAACAGAATATTGTCTCCAAATCTAGTGCCGAAGCTGAGTATCGTGCTATGTCTGCTACAGCATCTGAGATTGTTTGGCTTCGTCGTCTTCTTGGTGATATTGGCATTACTTGCTCTACTCCGACACCTCTGTATTGTGACAATCAAAGTGCCATCAAGATTGCTAATAATCCGGTATTTCATGAACGCACTAAACATATTGAAATTGATTGTCACTTCGTTCGGCATCATTTTCTTAATGGCACACTGGCCTTACCGTTTATATCTTCTCGTCTTCAGCTTGCCGACTTCTTCACAAAGTCTCATACCACACAACGTCATCATTTTCTTTTATCCAAACTCTCGGTGTTTAACCCACCTTGAGTTTGCGGAGGGGTGTTACCACATATATATTACATACCATATATATATTATATATGTTACCATATATAATATATATATATTACTATGTATATTACTTTCTTATTAGGATAGTATTATTTATTTCTTTGTATAACAGGATATAATCCTGTACTTCCATGTAAAGCTTTTCCTCTCTCTATATAAGAGAATGGATTTAGATGAATGATATACAGAAAATTTCTCAAATCTCTTGTTTCAGCAGGAACATATTTACATTCAATGCAAGAAAGAAGGGTTACATATGTGTGTAGCATGGCTGGGGAAGTAGATAGTGCAGGACTTATATAAGCGGAATGCATCTATTTATATTACTTTTCAAATAATTTTCAATATCTTTTTTTAAAATTTTTTTGACTATGGTACATTTAAAAAAATCCTACATTGAGATGTCAAAGAAATGAATTAAAAGGCTTATTTCTTCCGTTTTAAGATTTATTTGCTTAGTCATAATTATTATTAAAAAATTGAACTTATAGAAAAGTTGTTAGTAGCAATTTTAGTATTTGCGCGCATGGTGAAGATTAGATAAATTGTACTCGTGGCACCAAATACATGAGACAAAGACCAGCCAAATTGTACTCGTGGCACCAAATACATGAGACAAATATCAGCCAAAATGGATACAACCAAAGAGTGTTTAGATTCAGCTCTGATACCATGATACGATAAGTATCAATTTGATTGGAGACAATATACTAATATTCCTAACATAAAACTCCAGAAACTTTTTGAGATTTGCTCATAATATATTAAAGAAGGTTCTTCGATCGCTCTTCCCTCACTTTCCCCATAACGTATGTAAAAAAAAATGAGCAGCAAAATCAAGCTTTGCTTGATTTCCGCCCACTGGCAAAGGTGTTACTCTTCAAGTCAAAAAAAAAAAAAAACAATTTCTATGGGAAAAAAGGTACACATTCTATAAGCTAAATGGAATATGCAAGTGATGTAGATTTCAATGTGATGTCCAAAGTCCACGAACTACGTGGAAATATCGTAGAATATATATAAAACAAAATTTTCATGTTTGAATAGAAGATACCATCACGTACAGGATCAAAGATGAAAAATTAGCTAAATTAACCACATCAATTTGACTTGTTGTTAAAGATCATTTGATCGATCTAATGCCGTACACAAGTCGTGTAAAGAATATATATTAGTTTCGTATTGAATAAAAATTATACATGTATTTCGTATATATATAATATGCATGAAAGAATTTTCTTGTGTTAGCTTAATTTTTCGACTTGAATATGAGTCGTTTATCATAGTAGCGAATTATAGTTTATACCTTCTTTATTAATTCCCGGCTCAGTTTAATTTTTTTTGGACTTATCAGCTTAAGATTATGAGTTAAATTAGAGTTATTTGACAAATTAATATCTTCAGATCTTATCTAGGAAAATGGCTAAACTACTACTATATATATATATTTTTTGGCTTTTAAGTATTATAGGTCCCAAGTGTTTCATTATTTTAGTTCTACTACAGAAAAAAAAAAAAAAATCCATTGTCAAGGAAAATGCACGCATGAATAACAGTTTGGCATTTTTTTGTCGGCTTATTTAAGCGTTTTTATTGTTCAAATTATAAAGTTACATGCATATATATACTTTTTATAACTACATTATGGAGAACTTAATTGGATGACAAATGCAATTTACAAAATAATAATCACAATCAAGTCGAACCATAAAGAAAATGTTACATCATAGTTGTAAAAGTTGTAAAACTTTTCTAATATTAATCTCATTTTATTAACCTTTAAATTTTAATGCAAATACTTCCAATGATTTTTCTGTTGTAATAAAATTAAAGCTTCAAATTAAACTTAATACGTACATTTCTAAACAAGTTATGAATGTACATCGTATACACGTTTGTATATATTAATTTAGAGTGATAATATTAACATATCTAAAATTGCTGTAGTGACAAACAAATTCATTCAATTTAGTCAGTAATTAATCAGGTTCAATAAATCTATTCTACCTCATCATATATGCATGCTATATATGTATTTCTCTACACAAAATTTCCAAAACAGAAGCTATATAATAAATGCATTAAAGCTTAGCTACTTGCCAAATGCCAGATAATAATTGCAAGTTGACATACATGATGTACGTACGACATCAATTAATTGTCACTGAGGGTGTTTTAATCACCACAGAGAAAGTTGGATAAGAATTAAGAGTAGCCCCAATTTTTTTTTTTAAAAAAAAGAAGTTAGCATGCTTTGCAATATTTATATCACGTCTTTTTTTCGGTATTTATTTATAAGTTGTTAATTTTATTTTTGATTTGTTCAAACCAAAGATATTACGAGGTGGGGAAATATATATACCTTGAATAGAATTCCATTAGTTTTTCTTTTCTTCGCACTATCATTTAGTGCGAAGAAAAGGAGTGAAGGACTTAGAAAGTATGAACGTGGCCCTTTTGGCAAAATGGTGGTGGCTGTTCTTAGCCGATAGGAACCATTTGTGGGGTTCTCTTATTGATGGCCTCTACTACTCCCGTAGGAAACCACTTAGAGAGGGTTCATTGTTCAGACCATATTCATAGTGGTGGTCGAGTGTGTTAGGGACTAGGGACATCTTCAGATGTGGAACTAGCTTCGCGGTAGCAAAATAAGTCTTTGGTTGGACATTTGGTGTGGACAATCCTCCTTAATGTCCCAACACCCCTACATTTTTAGAGAAGGTGTAGGACCTTTATGGCGGGAGCTTGCTATGGTGTTGATGGGTACATGGGACTAGAGTAAAATCTTGGCAGATTTTACCCCTAGAGAGGCACGAATATGAGCTGATATTGAGGTTACAAGAGTCACTCTCGGAGTTTACGCTGAACGAGGGTAGGGACAAAATTAGATGGAGATGGGCACAGTCTAAACGGTATTCGGTCAGATCAATGTATAACTTTCTACAGGACGGCGGGATTAAACACCGGCGGTTTGTTCAGCTATGGAAGACCAGAGCTCTATTGAAAGTAAGAATCTTTGTGTGGACAGTACTGAAAAACAAGATCCTTATAGTGGACAATCTTATGAAAAGGGGATGGCAGGGGGAGGTGAGCTGCGTTTTTTGCACGGAGGAGCCCGAGATTGTGCACCACCTTTTTGTTGGTTGCGCTAATACTAGATCCCTGCTGGGTTGCTTATTACCGAACAAAGCTTTAATTTCGAAGGCCTTTTCAGTAAACCACCTCTGGGATGATAGCTGCCGTAGAGTAGGAGGCATAAGGGGGTGGGAGTTAACTACAATCGCTTCTACTTGGTGGGCCATTTGGTTGGAGCGGAGTAGACGAATCTTCGACAAAAAGAAGAGCCCCCCTAGTCTACTTTTAGCGGACATTCGTTCGTACAGAAGCCATTGGCTTTCTCTTTGTAATAGGTAGGTTATTGTAATTGGTTAAGGTCTTTTTTTTTTTTTCCCGACGATCCTCCTGAAGCTTAGTTGCCTCAACTTTCTACTAAATTCATCTTTCTATTGAATGAAGCGGTAGCATGCTACCTTGCTCTCTTTCAAAAAAAAAAAAAAAAGAAATAACTTTTCTATTTGAGAAACTAGAATGGAATCTTTTAGACTCCAAACATAGGAGCCCTTGTCACAACTTTTAATATTTGTTGCAAAAACGAAAAACAAAAACCAATACTGGTACATGTTCCAAAGAGCTCTAGCTTCGGCTCCAGGTCCAGATCATTGCCATAAAATACTTAAGTAGAAAACAATTGCTGTCACTAGTGATTGCTTATGTGGAATAAAATTGTTCCATGCACTTTTGATCTTCAGAGCAGGATTCTCTCTCTCTCTTTTTGGGATAAGAATCTTCATTGCAGCCTACTGCATTGAGCTATATTTGTAGGATAAAAGGTTGATGGTAACTTTAATAGTTGTGCAAAAGCATTGCTTTCCAAATTCCAATGGACTAGTTCAAAACTACAGTATTCTCGCACGCAGCAGCCCATGTGCCTGTCTCGCGACTACATGGTGTAAATATGTTGTTCAAATACATCTGCTTTGATGTTTTAGAGGATTAGAGGATTCTCCGAGCCTTATGAATTTTGCAAATTTGTAACAGTGATACGTAATTACAACAAAACCAAACTTTAATTAGGTCCAAAGCTTGGTACATTACCGTTACAGTATATCAGAATGATTGTAGTATAACCATAAGCTAAAAAAAATTTAGAGGGTGAAGAAATAATCCAAAATACGTACAGGTGTCCACAACCTGCAAATTCTCTTCAAATAAAATAAAATAAAATAAAATAAAATATCTCTTAAAAAAAAAAAAAGAGAAGGGGAAGTTATAAAAAAGAAAAGAAAAGAAAAAATCTATGTTGTTGGATCGCATGGGGGATGGCCCATGAGTGACTGACACGGACCGCTACATACATTGTATTTGTATCCCCATAAACTCATGATTGCCACGTGCATGTCACGTGACAAGACATGCACCTAAAACTAGGGGCGGCCCCCGTGTTAATTATTAATTTAAAAAATCATCTATCGTGCGCTGGGCCCCTATTATCGGGACAAAAAATTTATGGGGAAGATCCCCATGGTGAGACAGTTCGATCTATCGTCCATCATATAAATGAGTGCGGATTTTAAAGCACGATGAACGGTGGATGGACTATCCCCATCATCAACATCATCATCATCATTAATTATCACCTTATCACCATTTTATCACCTTAATTAATTAAACCACTACTACTACTAAACACTAATCTCTCTTTCTCTCTCGACCAACCACGTCTAGAGAGAGAAAGAGCGGAGAGAGATCCAAAACTCCGAACTCCCCTGTTCTCGCGTATTCTCTCTCTCTCCTCTTGCTCTCCTTGTGCCCTAATCGATCGTCTTCTTCCTCGAGGGATTAGATCGTAGTAATCCATGGCGTCGAAGCGGATCGTCAAGGAACTCAAGGATCTCCAAAAGGACCCCCCCACGTCTTGTAGCGCAGGTATCTCGGATCCGAATCCCTCGCTTCTCCCTCCCCGTATTCCTCCTTTTCCCCGATTTTTGCATGCTTTGAGGTGTTATTGTCGAGTGCTGAGCTCGATCCGGCCGTCTAATTTTGTTTTCGATGACTTCGTTTGTAATCGTGTGAACATCTTTATGTTTAATTGATGATTAGTTTGTGCCGTTGATTTCTCGGCTGTTATTAGATGTTTGTGTTTTTTTTTTTTTTTTTTTTTTTTTTTTTTAAAGAAAGATAGTAGTATACCACTCCGGCATCGCTGATTCATACGCTCCTTTGAATGAGAAGTCGAAAATTTTGGTCTTTTAAGGTTTTTTTTTCTAGGGTGTTGGAGCATGCAGGGTTCGTAGTTATCTTATTGTTGTGTTATTGGAGGGATTCAGTTGTTTCAGTGGTCAACTTATTCAAAATTGTAATATTGGTGAACTAAATTGTATATTTAATTAGACAATTTCTCACATGTTTCTTCCGTGCCATGTGGAAACCCTAGGCACACCCAATTTGTGTTAGTGACATAAAATTTATTGCAGCAATAATCTAGGCTGGAAATAGATGCAGACGACTTACTAAAGTAGGTAAGCTAATCTATTTTCTACTATCAGGCATTTGCATACTCATAGATTTGTACGACTTCACCTATTTGAACCCAGAATTGAATATGATTCTGTAATTAGATGTTTCTACTTTGTTCTTGTTGTGAAGATGGTGATGGTTTCTTCTTGTTCCTATTTCAGCAATCTGTTTGAACTGTGAATCGGCTAGCAAGTTTCGCAGTCATGCTCTTGTTGTGAATCTGAACCAGATCTTATTTTCTTTTCAGCCTTTCGATTCTTACATTTTGAAATAATAATCCATTTTATAGGCCCAGTGGCTGAAGACATGTTCCACTGGCAAGCAACTATAATGGGCCCACCAGATAGTCCTTATGCAGGAGGAGTCTTTCTAGTCAACATTCACTTTCCTCCGGATTATCCGTTTAAGCCTCCCAAGGTAATGTAAGAGCTCTTTTTGAGCATAAATGTTACTAATCCTTATTGTCTATGCCATGTAAGTAATGAACTATTTTATTGATCGGTGTCTTGTAGTCTGTGTTTTGAGGTTTAATGCCATATCATACACCAACATGTCATGACTTAGATACCTCTCGGGTTAGATATATAATGTAATGGAGAGGGTCACTTCAACTTAGTGTTTGGTAATTGACTATCTCTTTTAACAATGCAAGTAAATAGGGCTTAACAGGTGTTCCACAATCCAAGTAAATGAAAAACATAAGAAGGTAATAATAGGTATTTCCTGTCATTCTGAACACATGATACACTAGAGAATGACTGTTATAACATCATCCAGGCTCTATTGTTTACATCATCCGGTGAGAATTTTCTTTCTATACTTGCTAATGTTCAAAAAAATAATTTCACATAAACTTGAATAATGTGCGCTAATGATAAATTATTCAATCAGTGCTAATGATGTAACTTTCAACTCTTGAGCAGAATCCGCTGGCTTTTTCCTTCATTCATTTTAGGTATCATTCATAAACAAAGCACCTGGATATTTTGTATTTGTAGCCCAGGATGTTTTTAGCTTATGTTGATGTAAAAGAATATGGATGACTTTTATGATGGAAATTGCTGTCCTTTTGTGTTTTCCTAGCGGCGTTAAGATAGCTGTATAGCATGAATGCATCATACCCAGAATGGCTCATAAGTTCGTGCTTGATGGTCTGTATGCATACTTATTGCTAGCTAAGGAGAATAATCATTCTATCGTGCTGCAGAATGTGCAACACCTATTTGAAATTCCTATATCCTAAACCATCAATATTGCAGCTTAATGCATTTTTCTGTGTGCAGGTAGCATTTAGGACTAAGGTGTTTCATCCAAATATTAATAGCAATGGAAGCATCTGCCTTGACATTTTGAAGGAGCAATGGAGCCCTGCTTTGACCATATCGAAGGTTTTTATTCCTTTTCCCCATTTTCCTAATTAACGTTGATCTAATTGTTTGTTACCTTTTACTCGCATTTGTTCCTCATGATGCTGGCAAGCTTCCTCGCACTAAATGTAGCAAAGATAGCAAAGTTTTATCCTTTTTGTTTGAAGTAAAATATGAAGGGGTTCTCGCTCTTTTCTTTCAGGTATTACTATCCATTTGCTCCCTACTGACGGATCCGAACCCAGACGACCCGTTGGTTCCAGAGATCGCGCACATGTACAAGACGGATAAGAACAAGTATGAGACAACTGCGAGGAGCTGGACCCAGAAGTATGCGATGGGATAGCATCAAAAGATGGTGGGAGATCACACGGCTTAGCTGCCTTGTTAATGTAGTTTGATTTATGTCTCTAAAATGTGTACAAAATATTATGTCACTGTATCATTTAACGTAATCGGAAACTGGTGAGGAAGGCCGTGAAGAAGTAAACATTGTTGTTCTATTTTAATCATTTTCAATGGAAATGTGTGTTTGGACAAAAAGAGCTGCTTTCTTGTCCTTTGTTTGCTCTTCCTATTGAATTTAGAAGAGGGACAGAATTTAGAACTGCTGCACCTGGAAGCAGAAGCCAATTTCATCTTGGTCAATGTCATTTTTATAAACTTATCAAATTTGTTTTTGCTGTTGAATTCACTTATTTTGAGAGTAAAGAAGTACAAGGTCGTAGGTATCTTCCGCAAACTGGGCGACAGAGAATCTGCCGTTGCTTACTCTGTTGCTATCGTTTATGATTCAGAAATTTACTTTAGCTGTTTCTTTTAGCTATTATCTAAAATTTCTAATTTATTTTTGAACCATTCAATGATTTACGTGGTATCTATCTATTACACTATTATGTCCCTCTCAAGTTGGGAAAAACTAGATTAACCTTTACTCATCACGTAGGGGAAAAAATTTAAAAAACCATGTATTAATTGCATTAAAATCTCATGTACAACGAAATGATCCCGAATCTCAAATGAAATGATCCCGAATCTCCCATGAACCTGCTTCTTTCGCATCACGCAATCTCCCTTCAATCACATAAACAAAGAGAACAACAAGTAGGCGAGAAACCCCGCGACTGGAGCGGCGGTGGTGGGGCCGGTCATGGTGGCGGAGGACGAAGCGTCGTCGACGGCGGGAGTCGCAGCGACGTCGATGCTGAGCTTCTGGCCGGCCTCGCAGTGCAGGCCGATCCCGCAGTAGTAGTAGTGCGGGCCGGGCTCCGTCAGCTCCACGATGGCCGGCCCGGCGTGGAATCGTTGGGTCACGTTCTTTTGAGTGCACGCATCAAAGTCCTCCTTCGACACCTCCATAATGTTGTACACCGAGCTCCGGAACGGGAACACTGGACACAATTCAAACAAAGATCAAATTCGTTGATAAACATTTTCAAAGGAGAGATATATTTGTTACTTTTGTGAGGGTGTGGAAACTTTAGTTTGTGAGGGTCCGAGGTTGGATCAAAGGCACTATAGTATTTATTTTCGAAAAAAGAAGAAGAAGAAATAGTTAATGAGTGTTTGTAATTGTGTGTCATGATACTTAATTGGCATGTAAACTATGATGTTCAATTGCTATTTATTAATTGCAAGTAATGTTTGATTGCACAATTAGTTGCCGTATTCAACATTTTTCGCTCTTCAACCTGCTTGATTTTATATCCCAGCATTATTAATTTATGTCTTTCCATTTGAAAAAAAAAAGAAAGAAGAAAAGTAGTACAATCTAAGTTAAGATTAAAGATTTAATCTCAACAGCCCATCCCTTCATTTGCATTGTACGAAAAACTAAAAGCATCACTACAGAAATAATTAAAATGGCAAATGCAATCCTCCAATTTTAAATGCGTAAAAGGAAAGTAGGAGACTGAATCTCCCATGCTTCAAACGCACATGCAAGATACCGAACGCCCCGATATTTTGAATGGCGACCTCAGATGCCAACCAACTGCATTAGCTAGTGGTGATTTGATTACGCCAAAAAAAAGAAGAAGAAGAAAATTCTTCATGTCATTAAGCCCAAAAAGGAAGAATCTTGAGTTAGAACAAAATACTCACGCAATTTGTCCCCAAGGCTGAAGTTCCTGGTCTGTGCCCACTCCTGGTAAAAAGTTTGGTTGGGTGGTAATCTCCACCCTTTGCTCCCTCCCACAATGTGATCCTTGTGGGCCATGGACCCCACCACAAGGCACCCAATAGTAAACGCCGAGAGGAACAATAACATCACGTGGGCTTTGGCCATTTTTTTAATAATATTAATATATATGTAATATTTCTCCCCTCCTTCCTCTCAATGTTTTTTGATGGAAGGGGGAAAAGTTTCTAATTGAATGCAAGGTAAAAGAGAAATCCCTTATTGAATCAAAAAGAGAGGTTTTAAAGTCGATTTCTACCGTTGGTGTGGTTTTTCTAAATTTAGATGCCTCTCTTTAGCCATCACAGGTTCTTAACTAACCCAAAGACATTATCCTCATCTAATTTTAGGGTATTTGGGAGAGGATATATATTTTTTTATTTTACCTTTTTTTTTTCTTTTTTGGGGAGACTGCTTTGATGGTCCTAAAAGTATGCGATGGAATGTAATTTTGAAACTTTAAACATTAATTTATTTTACAGTTAGAATGCTTGTTTTAGCAAGTCTTATTATGATTTGATAGATAATATAGTATGTTAATTACTGTTGTGTTATTATCATATCATCATCACATCATCATGCACTACAGTTTATCTAAGTAGAAAATTAAGTATATGAAAGCTGTTCCCTAGTTGATTCATTTTTCGCAAGATGCTAAAACATAAGGACAAGCAAAAAATTATAACTTCTATTTTAAATTACTCTAAATTTGGTTGCGTTTTACTCTCCCAGCGATTGTACATAGCTTTATAATTCTTTTCCTAAAGCGAACTTTATTTTGATAATGAGAATATATTTTTAAGCTCGATAGAGGCTTATTTTGAATTAACTGAATTACATAAAGCAAAAAAAAAGGGAAAATCCAATAACCCAAAAACAAAAAACCATGATAAAAAGCAGAACAGAGACAAATAACAAATCTCTCCAAAGGAGAAAAAAAAAAAAAAAAAAAACAAAAACAAAAACAAACGAGAAAAATAATGAAAATTTATTGCCCACATCTTGCATCACAGTCCAAACAGCGCACATATCAACAGCATTAACGAATCAATATGGAACAAAAATCTCATCCCTAAGTAAAGAATGGTCTATATATATATATTAGTATTAATACTCCAAGTAGCATACAAGTATCTTTTTGTAATAAGATGAACTATTTCATGCACCTTTCGTTGATTATATGGACTACCTATTCCTTAAGAAAAAATGCCAACTAAATACATCAAAATGGTTACATACCTAGCTCTCTACGAAATGTACACATTTGTTTCGCTTTGACTTTCTATACTCTTTGATGAATGCTCACTTCTTCATATGATCTAGAGAACCCATTATACAAAACCAAAACCAAATTATTAGCCATGCCGATAAATTTGCTTTGTGCAAACTGGATTGGTTCTGAACACTTCCAAAATTCGTCGGTTTTGTAGCTACGGATTCGAAAGAACACATCCAGTCGTCGAACCAAATCCAGCTAACAATGTTAGCTCGAGCCACATGGGAGTGTGGGGGGCATTTGGTCTGAGTCAGGGGCAGCGCAAGAGATGAAGAAATCAAAAAGGTGATCAATTTTTTGTACCATTTGTGCCTAATATGGAGCATCCGAATTAGGCAAGATAGGTGATTTGTTCTTCTTGTATCCTCTGTTTGAGGAATTTATGTCCTCAAACCAGTTGTAACACTTTTATGCTTCCACTGGAGTTCGCGGCGATCACCATATTCGACTTTCCTCTCCAGCAGATGCTCGAGACAAACTGAGCATTATCTTCGCTTGTCTCTTGGCCTGTGACTGGGTCGAAGTAGCCGAACTTGTGAGAAGTTATTGGCATGGGAAATGTTCTATAGTATGCATAAACCTGCAGAGAAGCAACAAATTCTCTAATTAGAAAAGACAACATAAGAGAAGCAACAAATTCTCTCATTAGAGAGACAACATGGTTTAGGTATTCAGATAGAAGTTAACAGCAGGGACATTTTCATTTTCAGATAAACAAATCCAAGTAAACCTATAAGAAAGGAATTAAAATACTTACTTCATTTGTTTCGGAACCACAAGCAATATATCCATCACAAACAGATAATCCTACAAAATTCTGCATCGACAATAGTATTTTATCAGGTATACCCGACAGATCATATATATATAGAGAGAGAAAGAGAGGGAGGGGGGGGTGGGTGGGGAGATGAAAACAACAGGCAAAACTACAAACCTTCTCATTAGCGTGACCTTTTAAAGTAAGGCTGCAGGCTCCAGTGGATAATCCACTTGCACTTGTCAGATTAAGATCCCAGATCTTCAAGGTGTTGTCAGTTGACGCAGAAACAAGTGTTCCCGAGTCTAAAAATTTGACGTAGCTAACAGCCTTCCCATGTCCAGCAAGTGTACACCAAGGGATTCTTGTATATCGTAGATCATAGCAGCAAATTTTGTAATCGGCAGAGCCGAAAGCTAGAAAACGCGAGGAGTATGAGGAGAACTGAACACAACATACATTTGCCACGTTCCGAATTGTATCAATGCAACTTTTCTGCTGAGAGGAAAAACAAAGATTCAAGCAAAAGCACGGTAAGTCTATCAAGTCCAACTAATAATCAATTGGGGACAAAAAAATGATTGATGTATTAAAGCTCAAACTTGCATCTTCAGAAAAAAGAAAAAAAAAAAAGAACGAGTTTATAAGAAAGAGAATTCTTTAATGATGCAAGATAAATATAAAAACATGCCTCGTTAATGCTCCAAACTTTTACAGAACAGTCATCACTTCCACTAGCTAGTTTAGTGGGATCTAGTTGTGAGAAATTGACCGACCAAGCTCTCTTTTGGTGCTCTGTGAACCGCGTGAATCCTTGACCAGTGCTTGCATCCCATAACTGCATGCCACGACGCCAGTCAAATTACATAACCTTGCAAGAAAACCTAGTCAAGAAGTAGAAATGATAATTTGGAACAGAACTCCAGGTCTGCATTTATTGAGTCAATGATGAGGAAACATGCTGAAAATTGAAAATGAAGGCAAAAAAAAGGAGCAAAATAATTATGACTCATCTTAAAATACAGCTAACATAGTTACAGTTGGGTTAGCTGTTTTTTCTTTGGCTGAAACAAACTAGGCGTGTCACTTGTACACTATTAAGCATTTCAAGCAAGCCTTGCCATGCCTATGAGCAAGTGGTGATTGTACACTACTAACCATAGCATCTGCCTACACATGCCAAGATAGAAAGGGCTCACTAATGTCCAGCACGTAAAACCATTAGCCCAAGCAATCCAATCCACATTAGAAAAGAAAGCCATAATAATGCTACAATTTCCTTCTGCAATGAGCACTTATTTTGTGCGGTGACTTGTGTATGCATGAAGAAAAATACTAACCTGAACCACCCCTTCGTAATCTGTCGAGGCCAAGTAATTCCTGATGTAGCTATTCCAGCAGACACAGCTAAGCTTGGACCTACTCGGCATCTCGATCAATGGGTAATGAATATCAACATTGTCGTTCAAAAGAGCATTAAACTCAAAAATCTTAATCTTCTTTGACACCCCAGCCGCAGCAAAGTATTCCTCATCCCGGTCAAAACTTAAAGAACAAATGACATTTGGAGAGTTCAGTATATCAACATTCTTCAAACTTCCGCGTACTTCAAACTTAGAGTACTGTGCGTACTTGCATAAACCCTCGAAAAATGTTCCGAGACGGTCAGTCGATTCATTGAGAACATCGGTCTCATTCTTGTTATGATAAAAACTGTCACGGATCTTCAACACGTCAGTGTCTGAACGCATAATGGCATTAGCTTCTGATACTTCAATTTTGGATCTCATGGAGAAATATGCATTTTCTAGTTGCCTTATGTTCCTCATCAGCCTCTCCTCATATATGCTTGATTTGGACGAGCTTGGTATTAACTCTGCTTCCACAGTTTCTTTGCGATGAGAGCGATCACTATAGTTTGATGGTGTGTTCTGGTCTTCTGAAGGAAACTGAGCCCTTGACAAGTGTCTTTTCTCAACCTCTGCAATATCGCCTTGTAAGGATGCAAGATCAGCTATTAACTTAGCAGCCTGTTTTTCTTTTTGTTCTTTCAAGTACGAGAGAAAATGAGATAACAAATCGGCTTCTGCGTCTTCCTCATCAATAGATGTTGGTGACTGATCCAACAAAGAGTTATCTCGGCGGCATTCACTTAGCAAGTCACATAACAGAATGTCTCTGGGAAAGTGGAACAAAATATATCAACGCTCATTGTAAAAGATATATTCATGATGCAAATATGTCAAATTTATACTAAAGAAAAGGACCACCATAAGTGTGAAGGTTAGATGGGTGAAATTACTCATTTGCTATAGGAAAATCAAAGCATTTCTTCCTTTCTTGTATCAACTCAAGAATGAACTTACAATAGAAAAAGAAGCTCAAGAATGTGGTTAGAGACTTGGAGTTAAGGCTGTAAGCATATAGAGGTTGATTCCACAAAGATGGAATATTAGACATCCTACATGTAACTAATATAATCTTTTGAAGAAAATTACTACATGAGAAGTATCATGATCCTTCAGTTAAAAGCCAGATAGTTTCCCTCCTAAAAACTTCAGCAACTTCAATCCTTCCAATTTACTTTTGGCAGGACTGCAACATGTTATTGCTCAACTATATCATTGATTATGTATATAGCAGGCTAATATTCATAAATTCAAAAAAGCAAAATAAGATGATTTACAAAATAGTTGTGAAAAGGAGCAGACTAAGAGCGT
Organism: Ananas comosus; assembly: GCF_001540865.1. NCBI lineage: Eukaryota > Viridiplantae > Streptophyta > Magnoliopsida > Poales > Bromeliaceae > Ananas > Ananas comosus. The sequence continues at coordinate 11,050,650 of NC_033631.1, read as the reverse complement.
GCAAAATAGGTCGACTACTTATGCACAGGCCAACAGGCAAGAGGCCACAGAGCTCATGTTGCAGAGGGAGCAAATAAGAAGTTGCAAAATATCTACTATATGTAAAATCAATGAAATATCTAATATATGTAAGTCAATTTGAAGCATGTGTTAATTGAAAAATTCATAAAACATATACAACATAAGTTAAAACGCATGAACAAAGCCTCCACAGGACAAGTGAGAAAAAGGGGTGAGGGATCAAACTGAGGGGTAATGGCACTCCGGCATTACTTACATTGTAAGAGATATTCACCAGAAAGTTTTAAACTAATTCCAAGATATGGTGAGACGACATCTAACAAAAGATTATAACAGAATCAGAGTTTTGGATGATATGCCTGTTTCAGTATATCGAAACAACAAAAACAATCAGTATGATATTACTATAATCTACTTCCTTAGAGAGAGAATACACAATAATTTCCTATTCACTGTATAGGTATATATTTAGTAGCATTTCCAGATAACCTGACAAAGTCAACATATGCTGGCAGCTGGCTCAACCTGAGTAAGTGGCATTTCCAACTAAGCCAAAATCATCAGCCTAGAATAATAGCAGGCTCAACAATTCATTGCCTATTATTTCGGTCCGTTTCATATACTAAGCACAGGACTACCCGCATGTGGAGCCACAATTGCAGGCATATATAGTTCTATAATTTGATTTGGGTCACGAAAAGAGAGAGAGAGAGAGAGAGAGAGAGAGAGAGAGAGAGAGAGAGATTTAGACAAACGTAACCTTTGTCCTCAATTTACAATCCCATCACCGAAAGAGAAGTTCTTGCTTAGACTTTGTGGTTCCATGGTATTGGTTTTTCGGTTATTACTATTTTGCAAGTCATTAAGTACAAAGCCAACACATTTAAACACATATGAGCCTTTGATAAATAGCATCTAATATCGATAACATTTCATGCCACAGTATTTCTCTGCTCCATAATTGCTAATGGGGTCGTCACCTCTTCGGCTCTTCCATCTTCACCCACAGAAGTTCGCTATTACCAATCAGAAGCACTATTTGCGTTTTTTTTTTCCTGCATAAATCTGGGCTCTCTCTAGGTTAACCTCAATACAAAATTGCACAAATCTCCTGGTTTTTCACCAGCCAGACACCAGGCATGCCCAAATTCAAATGTTAGCCATCATACGTAACCTTAATTGGAGTTAAAAAAAATGATGGGTTTGTACAATTTAGCTAACATTAGCAATTGCACACACAAAAAGGATTTAAGAAGAAAGCAAGCATATGCTAACCTAGCCTTCGGCCGAGAAGAAGGTTCTGGGTGCAGCAGCCAAAGACAGAAACCAGCCTCCTTGGGATTTTCTGCAAGAAAGTTTGGAGGGAGAATCCGATGACGAAGATCTGACATTGCAGCAGAATGCACCTCCCATGTTTCAAAAGAGCAAAATAGCTGGAAAGTTGAAAGGAAAAGTCAGCTAAGTAACTGTATCATCTGACAGCTAGACTAATTGCAGGCATCAACAAGATTCCAACATCTACCATGCAACCAAGGCAGCAAACAACAACTAGGATGGCGATATGCAAAAATTCTATAAAAAAATTAGTCCTAGTATATGCATAAGTCAAGGATAATTTGCAGATACAAATTCAACAAGCCACTTAATAAGTTTGATACCAATAATCTAAAATGACAAGCCACACACCTCAAAAAGAAGGACACCCAGACAGTAGATGTTCGAAGATAAAGAGCACACATTCTCATTTAGCTCCTCCGGGCTAGCATACCACCTCTCCTCAAATTTCCTGAATTCAGATGCCAATTGCTGAGATGTATTGCTAGCATGGTAAGGTTCTCCCACATTCACTTGTTCCCTAAAATCACACCCAGAATTTCCAGGCTTGAAAGCGCTAGCATCAACGCTTTCCCCTTCACCGTCTAACTTCGAAGCACTCCTCCGAGGATGTATCTGACGCTGAATACCAATATAGCCATACCCACTAACTTTTTGATGCTTCGATATCAAAATCTCATCAGACTCTTTGTTTTGATCCAACAATCTTTTCCTGTCCAAGTTACCCCCTTTGGTCAAGCCTGATAATTCTTGAGGACCAAAAGAACTGATATATTTAACTTGATTCAAAGGTAAGACAATGAAATAAGATGGTCGCAGATTCTTTAGAACGAGTCCCTGGGAATGAGAAACATCAACAAGTTCAACGATCTGATTAAATATATGAAGCCTCTCAATCTTACTTATTTTTTGGCGCCTGGGTTTAAGATGCTCCCTAAGGTTAATCCCACCACGATGGGAGTCCAATCTACCACAGCCATTGCCACCACCAAAGAGAGATATGCCATCTGCTTTTCTAGAAACTCTCTGCAAAGAAGCATAAGTTGTTTCTACATTGGTCTTAGGCCTTTCACTAGGTTGCCCTCGAACAACTGTTTCGGGTCGACCTAGATAGGCAACCCCCTTACCCTTCAAAGTGTTCTTGACGAAAATTTCAGGAGTTTTCGAGGCACTTAAAACCTTAGTCCGGATTCCATCAGGTAATCTACTACATCTATTACTGCTTGCAGCCACAGGGTTCTCACTTTCGCCTACCTGTGGCCTCTGAGCCCTCTGAGCTTCCCTCGTTCCTCCGGCCAACCTTGTGAAATTAAGCCATAAGCCCTTTCTTACAATCGGCTTCTCTCCACTGCTCGAGCTGCCGTCTATAGATAGGTTAGGGCTCTTATAGTTCTTCAATGTCAGCTCTTCCACCATACCCACAGGATTGCTGCCCAAAGAGCGGGAACTCGTGCAAAGCAGTTGCGACCCAGAATGCGAATCAACACTCCTGCCCTCTATGTTATCCAGAGATGCTTCCGGTAACCGAAGCAGCGAGAAGTGCTCGGGCCAATCGGCTTCTCGGGATGTGATTGGGGCGGGCGTCTCCAACGCATTACTGCTGTTCAGTTGCTGAGGAGGCTGGTCGTTCTCTTTGGTTTTGATGTGGGGAGCCTCCGGCGAGCACTCGATTGTCTCATTCACTTCGGTGGTCCCTTCCATAGACGACCGGAACAATGTTACTTAAGAGAAGAGCTCAATCCAAGCTTGTGAACAAAATGGGGCAAACAAGGTATAAAAAGGAAACATTTTTTTTGGAATCACTCAGCAATTCATCTCCACCGCTAGCTTTATACGTCTGTAGACAAAGGGAAAAAAACTTCAACAATCAACATTGTTACAAAAATCTAAATTAAGTGGACTTGGAAACAGGAGAACGATCTATACAACCTGGCCCTAGGGTTTCCTCAAACCACAACAAAGATCCTTTTTTCTCTTGAACCAACAATCAGATAAACAAAATCTATGACACCAGGAACAAAATTAACAAATAAATTAACGAAAAAAACCTAGAAAAACCTATGATTTACGTAAATAAACACCTAACAAAGGAAGAAAAGAAAAATCCCACGAAAACGAAGCGGAAACAAACCCTAACACCTATTCGAATGCCCGAACAGGTTGCTTCAAGCGGAAACAAATCGACACATCATCAACCAACGAATCAAAACGGGACATAAACCTTGTTCGAATCCCTAATCGATGCCCCCAAAATCGACACGGAAACGCGTTTTAGCCCTAAAATTTCCAAAAATGGAAAGCGACCGAGGTTTACCTCCACACAGAATCTCTCCCCCCACCTCCTTTCTCACCCTCTCTCTCTCTCTCTCTCTCTCTCTCTCTCTAGAGCTTTCGAGAGACGCAGCAATTCAATTCGCGGATGCGAAAAAGGGGATGGGGGGGAACATCTTATCGTGTCGCGCCGATTTCGCCATTATTTTAATGCCCTTTAAAATACTCGCCTCTGAAACCTTAGATATCAAGGGAAAAAAACAAATTCTGAAAAAGCTTTAAAAAAGTGATTATTCTTTTTTTATTTTTTTTAAAATTATATTCTAGTGGATGTGAGGAGTGGGTTGGCCTCTCCAGCGCCAAGCAGTTCCTGACTCCCTGTCCGTATACGAACTCGCCGAGTGGGAATAACGTTATCCGCGCGGATAACTTATTCCGGGTTTGTATACGGCGACGTGGGGGTATGGTTATCCGCTCCTTTTACGCTAGCCGAATCAACGGACGGGGATTCGAAGCCGCGCCATCAATAGCCGTACGATTTTGATCGAGCGGCTGCGGGGACGTTCCGGTGTTCCAGATAGCGATGCTCCGCAGGAGCATCGGAATCAACGGTTCTGATTGGTGGGTGGAGAGGCGGGTCTTACGAGAAATTATTGCTGGAACTCCGTCCACCACATAGCTTGTGAACCGGAATTTATTCAGAAACAGAATTTTTTTAAAATTGTATTTTAGCTTCTATTTGTTGCTTTCGAAAGTTGAAATAAGATGACATCACAAATCCCAATGTGAATGTTTTACTGTACTTTTATACAAGAATATTAGAACTTTTATCATATTTGATTTTAAATCATGAATAAAAAATAAGTTTATTAAATTCTTTCGTATGAATTGAAATCTTTTTAGCTGATTCAGAAAAAAAATAAAAAATTAAATTCTAGAATTGAGGTGCGGGGATGGACACCTACGGCTGAATTTACTCTTTAGGAAATTCAAATATCATTTTTTTCTTAATTTACTTGGGGATTGGGAGGAAAAAAAATGATGAAATAGAGTGGTCCACGATATTATTGTGGACCGGGTGCACCGACAATTTTCTCGGGTTGCGGAGCAAGGAGGAGAGGCCACGTCACTAGAGGCGTGGAGGACCGGCGCACCGACAGATCGGATTGGACGGTAACGGTGTTCGGTGTTCGAGGGCGAAGAGCTCCGTGGCTGGGGACGTGGCCACGTCTCCTCCTGTTCACCGTGGGACGCGACGACGCACCGGGGAGTTGCGGAGAGCACGCACCGCACGTGGGCGTTGAGGTGACGAAGCGCCACGTGGAACCGATCGGCCGATCGGACGGCTGTGAATGGCCACGTCACGGGCCCGCGGTTCTTCGCGGGGGTTTCGTGGGATGCGCTGCGGCCACGTGGCACGGGGATCAGTTAGTAACTGAACAGTGAACGGCGAGGTATGGAATAAATAACTTCGGTGGGGCTGACACGTGGCGTGAGAATGCAACCGAAGCCGATTTGGGCGCCATCGGGAAGCGCGATGAAAAGCCGCAAATTATAAACTGCTTTAAAAGTCGGGTTTTCCCAAGAGCGGATTTAAATGTGGGCTCGCAACGTTTGAAGCGTCGTTGTAGAAATTATTGGTAATTAAATTTAATTTTTTTGAAGTACGAATATAATTTTTTTTTTTTAAGGGAGATGCTTTGGAATTCAGGGAGAGGACGAGATAATGGTCGTAGCAAGTTCTTTGTTACAGCATGGTGATTGGTTTGGGCATGTGTAAGAAACAGTTCAGCTTATTATCGACAATGACAAATGAAAAAAAAAAAAGGGATCAAAATATAAGAATTATCACAAAACTTCAAAATCTATTATATGCAAAAAAAAAATTCTGCTTACTGTACAAAATCTCCAACCATGTGATTCAATAATCCCATCCCAACGAAATTATTTGATCCCACTGTTTTGATCCTATCAAACAAATGATTATAGTAAATGATTGCCATTTTGCTAAAGTAATCAAGCCGCTTTGCCAAATGTGTTCCAATAAATTAAAAAAGCATTCGAACTAGCATTGTCTAAATAATCAGCATTAGACAAACTTTCTCGCTGTGGTTTCAGAGGACCTCACGAATTTTATGATCTAAACAGTATTCAATTTTATGATCTAAACAGCCTCTCGGAACTGTCTGCTGGTGGACGATTTGGAAGGTCAGAAATAATCTAATTTTTTGAAATATCCTACCTGATCCGATTTTGGCTGTACAAAGGCTTAAGCTGTTACTACATTCGTGAGAATTCCTCCTCCAACGATATTAGTGGTCTTTTTTTATTTATTTATTTTTTATTTTTTCATCTCCTTCGGTTTCTTCTGAGGCCCTGGCTACCTCACCTGTGTAGCCTAGTTCATCCATCCAATGAATGAAACTGGTAGCACGCTACCTATTCAAAAAAAAAAAACAGTATTCAAGGAAAACACAGGCTGAGAATCGAGCAGTTTGTTGCACTCATGTGGAGAGAGGAGGTAAAACAGATGCAGAAGAGTACACTCAGAAAGAAAAGCTAAGAGAACATTCATTTATATGAATTCTCCCAGATAACTGAACATGCAGCGAGCAGTTTAGTGATCCGATACAAATCGAGTAGGGGCCGACGCCAAAGAAAATGGGAAGAAAACAACTTCAAGATGTCGCGATGTTTCTGCTAAGTATCATTTTGTAGTAAGAAGTCCAAGAACTCATTACCCCAATCTGAACAATCGACCTTAGTCTAGAACTATAGAATGGTGGACATAGTGAGTCCGAAAACAAGTTAAAGGATCTACGGTTGCTCCAAGTGTATCTCCAGCAGTAAATCCCACATTCAACCGGAGCAAGATTTAGAACAGCATTTATGGCAGCTCAAGAAGCATTTTCAGCATAAATAACATGAGTAGAGCAATATCGAAATACTCATGTATTTAACTCGGTGTACTAGTATAAACAAATATATGTACAGCATCTTATAGTTAAGAAAGAAAATAAGCAGATACTCGAGTTCTAACATACACGAATATAAGCGCAGTTACAACGTATACTCAATGTGTTTAACTCGGTGAACTAGTATAAACAAACATATCTATAGCATCTCATACTTGTATCTTTTGCAAAAAGAAATCCACAATTAGGCGACCTTCGCCCCTTTCTAGGCTAGTTTCCTCCTAGTTTCTTCCCAGTTCATCATCTACATACTTTGAACATCCAAAACTCGTCGCGGTCATCTTACTAGTCTCCGGTGATAAAAGCGGCTTCATTTTCAGCACTCAGACACAAATCCTCTCTTTTGCAAACCTTTTCTCCTTCCCTTTCCCACAATGTCTGAGCACAAATTTGGTTTAATGAACTGCTACTGGGCTCTTTACTATCACAAACCCTCTTCTCAAACCTCTTCAATTTCAACTGATTAAGTGGTACCTTATCATCCATCTCATCATCATCCTCACTATCACTACTCACCACATCATAAAAACGCTTCCTTTGCGCCGATACGGCCATCGTTGAAGCAGTCCCCCTGGATCCAGAACAAATCACATTCGAATTCGCATTAATCTCTTCATCATCGTCGCTAATGACAATAAACCCTAGCTGACGAGTCTCCTCGCTCGCCCTAATCTTCCCAATTTCCTCCTCTTTCGCCCTAATCTCATCCAGCAACCTCTTCTCCCTCCTGCGCAACACCCCGACCTCCCCCTCCAAATCCGCGCGACCCCTCTCCGATCGGTCGTACCTCGCCTTCAACCGATCGAACCTCACTCTCTCCTCCGCAATTTTCCGACCGAGCTCCACGATCGTCCCCTCCGATTTCGCGAGATCGGCCTTTAGGGTTTGTTCCCGAGAACTCAGAATCCTCGCCACTTCCCAGAAGTCGGAGTTCCGGAACGAGGACTTGAGGAGGGAAACGAGCTGCGTCGGGGCGAGGAGTTCGAGTTCCCGTGAATGGGCGGGGAAGTCGTCGGGCTCGTCGGAAGTGGCGGAGGTGGAGTCGGTTGAGTCATTTCGCGCCATTCGAGTCCGAGTACAAACTCCAAAGTAGAGGTGAGGAGGAGGAGGAGGAGGGGTAAAATGGTAAAATGACAAGCCAAAAAATGGGAGGAAGTTATAAGCCGCAGAGAGAGAGAGAGAGAGAGAGAGAGAGAAAGAGAGAGAGCGAGATAACGGAGGTGAAGCGTCGGGAAGGACTTCTGAAAATGGGCCGGCCCAAAACGATCCTGACCCAGCCCGGTTTCAAAATGCAGAGATTTAGTTATATATGAGTTAAAATATTTCTAGAAGCATCAACTCTCCAGTACTCCCGCGTAGCATCTATTGATGAAATATCTGAAGTTGACAATCGATACTAGTGAATGTAATATACGTTACATAAACTTTCTAAAAACACTATTTGCCTGTTATTCAAGTTGTCTCAAAATTAACAAATTTTAACCGCTTGTATAAAGTGTATTTGAGACTGTTTGATTACTAGGTAGATTAAGTCAAATATCATAAAATTTGAATCCTAAGAAGGTCATGAGACGTAAAATGGTATTTAACCATGTCGATCATCTATTCAGATATTTCTTCATCAAAAAAACGGAGTGCAAGTGTCAAGAAATTGGTATTTTTATAATTAAATTTCAGCTATGCTTTAAGTTAAAAAAAACAACTTACAAGCATACTAGCTAGTCATATGTAATAAATATAGATAATATCTAGTATGTTTCTGAAAATTTCTGAAATATCTAATTTATCTTTTTTTTTTAAATATATCCTTTCTATAGTTCTCCATTGTTCAAAAATATTCTCACTGTTAATACCTGTTAAGTTATCTCAGATTAAACCGGGTTAAATTTTTATCCGAACTAAAAAAAATTAAAATATATTTTTTGTCCTTAACTTAAGAGCAAATAATAAAAGCTGGTGATAATAGAAAGATATACTTGACAAAAAATCAAAATATTTTTTTTTGCTCCTATATTAAGGGCAAATAAGAAAATTAGGTGATCGTAGAAGCAAATATTTGAAAGGGTAAAATAGTAATTTCATAGAAATACCGACCATCCCTAGTGTAAATGGCAAATGGCTTGGTGGTTGGTACCCGAGATCCCGAGCTAAGTTTATTTCTAAATGAAATAAATGAAGCGGATAGCATACTACCTATCTCTCAAAAAAAAATAAAAATTTCACAGAGATAACAGTTATTGCTAACCGTTTACTAACAGAAAGTTTAGAAATATATTTAAAATAACTTAGAATGTTAAAAGAATTTATTTAATATTAGCATTTTAAGAGGGATAAATCAGAAAGTCGAAAAAAAGATTTTATACAACAGCTGATCAGTATTGGATTTCTAAAAGCATGATTTTTATACATAGACTCGTCAGTCAGCTGCTGTATACCACACTAATTATCTCATATAAATTTGAAAATTTTAGTTTTGAAATCTTAAATACCTCAATTGTGGACAGGTATGCAGGACAACATCTAAGGAAAAATGACAACATTTCATCAATCATCTTCATCATGTAAAAAAGCATTACAATAATTTATATAGATATAGTTTAACTTAAGAGATTATGTTATATTGGTTGGATTTTTTATCATTTTTTTAGTGACCAATATACCCTAATGTCTTCTAATATGATTTATTTTGTGGAATTACATAAAGACCTTCTCCCAACCTGGAATAATAATGTAACTTGCAGAAGAAAGGTTAATTAAGGGCAATAAATCTCATGTGGGGAACTCTCAATCCTATTGACATTATATTAATTGCTGTTTTATTTTTATTAACTTTTTTAATTTTTTTAGAAGTTTTTTTTTTTTATTAAAGGCTTTTTAACCTTTTTAACTTTTTTGGGGAACTCTCAATCCTAATCACTTGCTCGCTGGCATTAGCATTAACCCACATGACGGACCGTTCCTAACGCAAGTGGCAAAGGATTTGACGGTTGGTAACTGAGATCCCAAATTCGAATCCTAGTTAATTTACATTTCTAGCTAAATTTATTTCTAAATAAAATAAACAAAACAGATAGCATGCTATCTATCTCTCTCTAAAGTAAAATTAAAAAAAAACATCAACCCACATGCAAAAACCGCACGGGATCTGCAAATTTCATGCCGTTAATCCGTGTTGTATGGTTGTATACTTGTATATATCCTACCCAACATTTAAAAGGAAAAAATTTATAGAACTCTCCCAACTATAGACTACTCTGAAAGAGATCTCTCAATTATTTTTATTTTAATTAATATTATTCTTTTTTAAAATTTTGTTTTTTTTTAATTTAACTTAATTGTATTGTATTAGTTAAATTTAAAACTTTTTAAAATTTGATATTCTGCTTAAATTTAACTATGAACGTTTTTTTTTTTTCAATTGACAGAACTATAAATTTTATCAACTGGTGGGAAAAAAAAGGTAAAAATGTATAGAACATGCATGAACTTCAATCTATTTTGATTCAACTATTTAAATTTTTTTTTAAAGTTTGATTTCGTTATTGAATCTTTCAATTTATCTGATATAAGCGATTTAATGCTTCTTTCGGTATCAATTTTAGGCATATTATTTTTTTAATAAAATTATAGTTGCATAAATTATATAAAATATGCTAATTAAGACCATATAAATAAATAGTGTATTCAAAATTTAAAGTTTAAGCGCCATTAAATGATTCAAACCAAATAAATTAAAAAAATTTGATAGTAAAATTAAAATTTTTAAAGATTGAATAGTTGAATCAGAATAGGTAAGTTTCACTTTTTTTAAAATTAAAAAAGGTGTGTTTCAAAATGCACCAAAGGTGAGGAGTCTCTGTACAATTTTACCAATTTTTGAAAGCATCTGAACCGTACATCTCAACATTTGTCTCAATTGCTGGTATTGTCCAATGAGAATCGCTTCCACTGTTGGGGCCCACACGGGACGGGCCCACTCATCACATGGTCCGCAACCCTGTACCTTGCACACTTTCAAAGAGCGCGACGTGGAATACAAAACTGAAATCCGCGAATATAGACCGTCCGATCTGGAAGTCATCGGTCTTTGTGTACTTAACGAGGATCCGACGGCCAAACATAAAGTGGACCCCACCTGCCTATTCTGGCGGGAAGCAAAAGCACGCAACCAATCAGCGCGAGCCGTCGCAGCCCCGACTAGCCGGCTGTAGCTGCCTCGCGGTGGAGAAGTTGTCCCCTGGACCTGGTCCACCACATCTACACCTTTAAATCCGCCTCATTAAATCATTATGTGATCTGTAAATGACCCTTTTTTTTATTTTACCGATTGTAATATTTTTATATTTTTCTATTCGATATACTTAAAATCATCGGTATGTAACTCAAGTTGAAAAGTTGTGAAAGAGGTCAATGAAATTATGAAATTATTTACACTACTGTAAGTGAAGAGGTTTGATTATTTTCATGCTTGATTAAAATTATGAACAGTCTATTAATAAAAACACAGAAGTTCCCAACATCATCAGCCTTTGGTAACGATATAATTAGTTGATAACAAATTTGCCATTACAAATTTAAAACATACGATATTTCTTAAATGTTATAAATTTATTAAATAAATTATTCCTAAATGATCATATTTCGAGACGTATTTGTCTAATCTTATATGAAAAAGATACTAGGTTGAAGATTCAGACTAACATTCGGTTTGAGAGTATAAGAGAATTCGACGCTATATATTTTAACATCTAAACATCAAACGATCCAAAAAATTAAATTCTTTTTTTAAAATTTTAAAAAAAGTTTAGAATTGGATTAATTCAAAACTTAAGTTTATAAATAGAGATATCTTGCCTATATATATATATATATATATATATATATATATATATATATTATATATAATGCTAGTTGTATATAATTATATTTATATTAAAAATAAAATTGAATGGTGAATCTTTTCAAATATATTTAGTAAATATTTTTTTGAAAGTCTTTGGCGGCCGGGGAAGATACCAACGCCGGCGACAAAGATTCCACCACGCACGTTCTCGCTCGGCTTAGCCGGCTACTACGGACCAAGGGCCTAGCAACCTCGTTCGAGTATCGTGGTATATTCGTAATAAAGTCGAAATTGGTGGCATATGCGTTTCGATAAGTTCCAAAACCACAATGCCTCCTCCTCTACCACACACTGGATGACTGGATCCCTCTCTCTACTCTACTGATATCCCCAGATGTTCCCCCCCCCCAAATATTAAACAAAACGCTCCAGGTGCTCGTTCTCTCTAACGCTCCTCCCAAATTTCCCCCTTTTTTTTAATTTTAATTTCAATTTCTTTTCTTTTAGGTTCAAATCACCGTACCTCCATCAATATTTTTCGTTCGATTTAGATCGTAATTGGGAGAGAGTGGTGTTCGGTTTGATTTGGATCGCCGGGAGAGGATTAGAAGAAGAAGAAGAAGAAGAAGAAGACGAAGAAGAGGAGATTTGAGGTATTTTCATTTGAAATTTTTGTTCTGGTTTTGCTTTAGTATAGATCTTAGATTTGGTTTTGTTTGTATATTTAATTTTGACGTAGGTGGGGATTTTTTCCATTGTAATTTTGATGATTGTTAAGTGGAGATGGGAGAAGAGATTAGAAGATTGAGCATGGAGTTTGGAGAAACAGAGTTATAGTATTTAATAATCCCTAACCATTTTATTTTATTGTTGGGGTTTTGGTTTTATTGCTCGTTACGGGGGTGTTTGGATTGATGTAATTGCAAGCAATTCGGCCGTAAATCGAGTTCAGTAAGAGTAGAAATATTAGTTTTTATAATTATCACGACGATGTTGAGGCGGAGATCCACCACCAAGAAATGGAAACAGTTTACCTTCGGAGCCGGCCGGAGTCGTCTTTTGAGGAGAGATCCAAAATACAGCCCACCGCGGTGGATCTCCTCGGCATCATCATGGTAGATGCCCAGTGTAATGTTGCTAGACTCACTAAACTTGACTTACATCGAAGTAGGTTTTACGACAATCCAAACCCCGACCCTAGGAAAAGAGTTACGGCTGCGGTGATAAGGGGTGCAAAAGGGCAGTGTCAATTATTCGTTGAAATTAAGCAGTGTTATCATCAAAGCAACTATTTACCAACTTCAGATTTCATTTTATATTTTTACTCGAAAACAAAAACCTTAAACCTTTCTTTTCAAATATAATTTGTACGCAATTGAATGTACCGGCGGATGAACTTTTCCCTTGTAGTTACTTTTTGTTACTTTCCGGATCATCTATTCTCTTAAGAACAACTAAAATAGGGTACTACTGAGTTTGCATTTTTTCCTTTTAGTCCGCCGATACCGGTGAATCCAATCACGTAGAATTTGAGTTGACCTAAATGAAATATGTAAGCGATCCCAAATGGTGCCTTAAATTTCTGTTTTGAACTTGTCAAACTACTGTTTCTCTATAACTAGGAGAGAGCAACGAAATAGTCGTTTCGTACAACTAGCAAGTCACATATCTAGAATAGCTTAGTTAATTTGGTATACCATATACCTACCTTTAAGAAAGAAGTTGACAAAATTGCTACATAATGGTTGAATTTGATCAATGTGAGAATTGCACCAGAATTTACCTTTATGTCCGAACTGTTGTTGTTGTTTTTTCTCTTTGCTGTAAATGTTTATTACAAGAGAACTTGATTTTAGTGACTTTTGAGAATACCTATGATTGCACTATTATTCTAATATATATATTACTCTTGTAGATCACTGCAAGAAGACCTAGTTTGGAGCTGGCAAAATCTCTGTTGCCTGTACCAAGTGCCGGAGCTCAAATACAGCGAAGTTGATGGAGTTCAGAATTTCTCAAAGATAACTCTCGAACTGAGCTATACAGAGGTCATCAAACATGACGAAGAAACACAGATTTAGGAACTTTTTATCTTCCATAGTTGGGGATCACATTCATTCTGATAACTCTCATTTACTGGACAAGAAGAAAGGTAATAATTTGCGTAAAGTTTCTCACCCTTTAGATTATATTATAAAAATTAAGTGCTTTAGTCAGCTGTATAGATTTTGTGCCTTTTCTCTGTTTGCTTGATGGACTAAGAGGACATGCTTCAGATGGAAAAAAGGGTTGCAAAACTTTCCTTTTGATAGTTGGAATGAGTCCAGAAATTTCAGTTGGTTGACTTTTTTGTCAATTTTGCTGTAAATAAATAAAAATATCTTTTTTATTGTGTTTAATAGAACTGCAAAATATCTGTGCTTTTTTATCGGTTGAAAATCATTTCTGCTTATGCTCTTCCCATGATCAATGATCATCGTTTGATGCTAAATTGTATGTAGTTTGAGACAATCATTTTTATTAATATTTTTTCGTGCAGATATTGAGAAGAATGCAGAGAAAATACAAAAGCTCTTAGGGGAGGAGCATGGTCCAGATGTCTCTGTGGATTCAGTGGATAAATCTGAGCTAGCTTCTCTTTTTAATGATTTTCATAAGGGTTACAAAGATTTCTATGAACAATATGAGCAGTTGATTGAGAGCCTAAAGAAGAAAGCCCACAACAAAAGAGGAGGCAGCTCAAGTGATTCGGATTCATCAGATTCAGATGCAGAAGAAAATTCTAAAGGTCGCAAACCTCAGTTAATTCCTTTTCAAGATTACCAAACTCTCCAGGAGCAATTAGAGTATACAAGAAGGGAAAAATTTGAACTCGAGAATCAAGTTGACAATAAAAGTGCCAAGATTCTTGAGCTTGAAAAACTCAAAGACAAATTGCTCGAGAGTGTTGATATCTTGCAAGCTGAGAAGGTAATTCTTAACGAAAAAGTGGAGGCCTTCCTGAAGGAAGAGATTCATTTGAATGAAAGGATACGAAGTGCTCACGAAGAAAATGAAACACTGCGAGCAGAAAAAACAGAAGCCTTTAGCAAGTTACATCAGGCTGAGAAACTCATAGAAGAATGTGAACTAGAGAAACGTCAGGTGAAAGAAGAATTGGTGAAATTTGAAATGGGAATAAAAGTTTTGAAACAAGAAGCGGAGGAAAGAGCTTTGCTAATTGCCGAGTTGAATGAGCAAGTAAATGATGCAATTAAGCAGAAGGGGTCATTAGAAGCTGAAAACATTGAATTATTGAACAAGATAGATAAGGCAGAGAAAGCGTTAATGGTCCTCAGAGATGAGTCTGATGTAAAATTAAAATCAGTAACAGAGGAGTTATCTTCAAAGAATGAGCAGTTGTTATCTGAGAAAGAAAGCTTGAAGCTTAAACTGGAAGCTGTAGAAGAAGAGAAAAGGGGCTTAATGGCCCTCAGAGAGGAGTCTGATGTAAAACTAAAATCAGTAACGGAGGAGTTATCTTCAAAGATTGAGCTGTTGTTATCTGAGAATGAGAGCTT
Source organism: Ananas comosus (assembly GCF_001540865.1). NCBI lineage: Eukaryota > Viridiplantae > Streptophyta > Magnoliopsida > Poales > Bromeliaceae > Ananas > Ananas comosus. Next base: position 11,035,645 of record NC_033631.1, on the reverse strand, counting down.
GAAGCTTAAACTGGAAGCTGTAGAAGAAGAGAAGAGGATCTTGACGGATCTCAGAGATGAGTCTGATGTAAAACTAAAATCGGTAACGGAGGAGTTATCTTCAAAGATTGAGCTGTTGTTATCTGAGAATGAGAGCTTGAAGCTTAAACTGGAAGCTGTAGAAGAAGAGAAGAGGGTCTTGATGGACCTCAGAGATGAGTCTGATGTAAAACTAAAATCAGTAACGGAGGAGTTATCTTCAAAGATTGAGCTGGTGTTGTCTGAGAGTGAAAGCTTGAAGCTTAAACTGGAAGCTGTAGAAGAAGAGAAGAGGGTCTTGATGGACCTCAGAGATGAGTCTGATGTAAAACTAAAATCAGTAACGGAGGAGTTATCTTCCAAGATTGAGCTGGTGTTGTCTGAGAGTGAAAGCTTGAAGCTTAAACTGGAAGCTGTAGAAGAAGAGAAGAGGGTCTTGATGGACCTCAGAGATGAGTCTGATGTAAAACTAAAATCAGTAACGGAGGAGTTATCTTCCAAGATTGAGCTGGTGTTGTCTGAGAGTGAAAGCTTGAAGCTTAAACTGGAAGCTGTAGAAGCAGAGAATAGGGTCTTGATGGACCTCAGAGATGAGTCTGATGTAAAACTAAAATCAGTAACGGAGGAGTTATCTTCCAAGATTGAGCTGGTGTTGTCTGAGAGTGAAAGCTTGAAGCTTAAACTGGAATCTGTAGAAGAAGAGAAAAGGGTCTTGAGGGACCTCAGAGATGAGTCTGATGTAAAACTAAAATCAGTAACAGAGGAGTTATCTTCCAAGATTGAGCTGTTGTTGTCTGAGAGTGAAAGCTTGAAGCTTAAACTGGAATCTGTAGAAGAAGAGAAAAGGGTCTTGAGGGACCTCAGAGATGAGTCTGATGTAAAACTAAAATCAGTAACAGAGGAGTTATCTTCCAAGATTGAGCTGTTGTTGTCTGAGAGTGAAAGCTTGAAGCTTAAACTGGAATCTGTAGAAGAAGAGAAAAGGGTCTTGAGGGACCTCAGAGATGAGTCTGATGTAAAACTAAAATCAGTAACAGAGGAATTATCTTCAAAGATTGAGCTGTTGTTGTCTGAGAGTGAAAGCTTGAAGCTTAAACTGGAAGCTGTAGAAGAAGAGAAAAGGGTCTTGAGGGACCTCAGAGATGAGTCTGATGTAAAACTAAAATCAGTAACAGAGGAGTTATCTTCAAAGATTGAGCTGTTGTTGTCTGAGAGTGAAAGCTTGAAGCTTAAACTGGAAGCTGTAGAAGAAGAGAAAAGGTGCTTGCAGTCAGAGATTATGAGCTTATCAGGGAAGCTGCACAAAGATGAGAGCACCATAAATAGCCTGAAAATTAACTTTGAACAAATAAAAGAGCAATTAACAGCAAAAGAAGATGAAGCTAATTCTTTGGCCTCCCAATTAGAGAAAGCCCAGCTGGTAGAGTTACGAGCACAAGAATTGCTGACGGATTTAGCAAATGCGAAGAATGAAAACTCTGAGTTGTTGGTTAACTATGAAAGCCTGAAGCGTGAACTAGAATCTATGGAGAAGGATACTTCCGTGATTAAACAGATGCTGGAAGCAGCAAAAGACGAAAACCAATCATTGGGATTGGAAATTGATAGTCTAAAAGCTGAGAAAGAACAGCTAGTTGTTGATAAATCTCAGTTGGAGATCCAGATCAATAATATGAATCTTGAACTAGAGGCAGTGAAACACCAGCTAAATGATCGGAACAGAGAATTTGGTGGTTTAGTGGAAGAAAAAGATAAGGTGAACTTTGACAATTCAAGATTGGCTGATGAGTTAAAGAAGGCTGATGTTACCGTAAGAGAACTAGAGAAAGAGGTTGAACAGTTGAAAGAAGAAAACTCAGTACTATATCAGTGTAAAACCAAACTAGAGGAGTATGAGAAGATCGCTGATTCATGCAAGGCTGAAATAGAACAGCTAAACTATGTCAATGCTAAGCTGCAGGTTGAACTTGATGGTGTGAGTCTCAAACAGGAAAGAGCAAACAAGCAATTGGATGAACTGAACAAGGAGATCGTGGAATTACAAGAAGTAAAGAATAGAACTGTCTCAGAATTACTCGAGTCAGAGGCTCGTGTCAGGAATCTTGAGAGTGAGTTGGAGCAACTGAGGGAGGAGTTCTCCATTTTGCAGAAAGCTAAGGATGATTTGCACAGAAATAATACCAATTTAGATAGAAGATTGGAAGAGAGAGGAATCGAAGTATTATCCACTCAGGAGAAACTTGATGCAATGACAATTCATACAAACAATCTCCAAAAGGAGCTTGATTTGCTATCCGCCCAAAAGAGTGAAGTGGAAGAGGAGGTGAAAATAATTAGTAGCAGATGCTCAGAAAATATGCTTTTGATGAATAATTTGGAAGAGAAACTAGCAAGCAAAATTGTCAATCAAGAAGCTCGCCTTGCAGACATTGAAGGTTGTTTTAATGAACTTTCTAAGAACTGTAAGCAACTAAAAGCTAGGTTTAGTGAGCTGGAGATGAAGCTAGAGACTCTGGAAAATCTTAGCATAGAGCAGAATAAAGAGATAAGGAAGCTAGAGAACAGCCGCAAGGAACTTGTGGAAAAACTTAAATTTTCTGAGATTGAAAAGAATGATGCATATAAAGAGATAGCAAAGTTGCGTGGTGACTTTGAAACACTTGATTTCCAGCTTCGCCTATCAAACCAGAAACTTAAAATCACCGAAACCGAAAGCAGGGATAAAGAAGAAACTTACAAGAGATTGGTGACAAATTTGCAGGAGAAAGAGCGGGAACTAGGAGAAGAAACACTGATGTTTTGTCTGAGGTTGTCTTCGTTGGAAGCCCAGCTCACACAAACGAATGAAGATGCCGAGGTGGGTGTTTCAGCTTTGCGAAACCGAGTTAATGAATTTGAGTCAGTATTTGCTCGGAAATCTGCCCACTTCATGGGCCGATTACATGAATGCTTAGAGGAGCTAAAGATCTTGAGAAAGAAATTGGGTAATCATCTTCATGAGAAGGAGGTACTAGAGAATGAGAAAAATGCGCTGGAAATTAGATTGAGAAATAAAGATCGGATAATCTCCAGCTTGAAGGATGAGGCCAGGAATGTCGAAGCTAAATTGGCTGAAAAAGAAGATGAAATGGCAGCTAGGAATGAAGAGAAAAGAGAGGCAATAAGGCAGTTGTGCTTTTTGATCGACTACCACCGCGAAAATTGCAATCATCTTCGCGAGTATGTCTCTGCAACACTCAAAAGAACCCGTCGCTAATAGATTAGTCCTTAGTCCCTGATCTTTCCTATATTCCTTTTCGTCATTCACTTTTATATTGGTTATTGAGGCGAATAGCATTTGTACTTTGTTAGAATGTACAAATTGTGAAGTTGTTGTCTATAAATCGTTAGAACATCATTCTTTAATAGCATTAAGCTATTAAAGTTAAGTTTTGAGAGAATAATGATTGTTTCACCATCTAACTGTCTGAGCTTCGAAACGAGCCACTTCATGGGTCGATTTATATGTGCCTTAAATGCCGAGGTGGGCACTTTGTTTTTCGAAAAAGAGATATGATATATATATATATATATATATAAAATCTTTGATAGCTCATTCTCGAGATATTGTGGAGGGACGAAAGGGAACTACTTTGTGAGCTTTATAAAGAGTCTCCTACAAACAAACAAACAGCTGTTGTGTTGATAAATTTATATTATCTTAAATTTTGTGCTTGAATTTTTAGATCCCTGATGTACCAATTTTTTTTTCACATTTAGAGATCTGATTCAACCTTCCGTCGTTGATGAGCTGTAGAATTGATCTGCGTGCAGGGATTGCTAGATTCTCTATCGTGCCTGAATTTTTCTTGCACAACTAGGGTGCAGATCTTAAAAATGTAAGAGGATATCAACCGTAGATCTTCCTTCTCTGTATTTCGTTTTGTCTTAACTGTTGATGGCTTAAAATGAGTCTCATTTTCGGCCACAGACAGTTCTTCTCTATTACAGCTATTTTACATAAGATTTATAATATTTAACCAAATATCTCCGTATTATTATATGAAAAGAATATAAAAGATAATTTTTTTAGAGCATTATTTCACTATAAAATAATTATTTTACTGGTGAATAAACTCGTCTGTACAACTGTTACAATAAAAAAAACAAAAAAAAAATTCCACAACAGCATCGGGTAGAGATCATCTGACGTGGAACCGGAACCACATTCGACAAGTTTAGACCGTCCGATGCTTTACTAAAACTTTGATCATGGACCTCCTAAAGATCGGACGGTTGAGCGCGTAACGGACCCCTCCCACCCAATTGTGGCGGGAAGCCGAAGTGGGCGACAAACCGGCGCGAGCCGTCTCCGGAACAAGCGCTGGCGCCTCCCGACAGAATTCAGAAAAAAAAAAATCAATTGTATTATTTTCTTTTAGTTTTTATTTCTAACTCAAAACCAATTTATATATTAAATTGTTCTATTAAATTGCATCAATCAAGATGAATGAAAACAGACCATTTTATTCTCACTATTAATTATTTCTTGGTGTATCTTTGAAACTCAATTTTTGACCACTAAAAATAATTATTATTTTCTTAATTTTCATAATACAAAATTGACATCTTGAGAGGTTAGAAGAAAGAATGTAGAAAACTTAAAAATTGTAACTTAATTATAAAAAATTCTAATTAGCTAAAACAAATGCATACAAAATTTAAAAACTTATTAAGAGAATGGCCAATGGCTATGCTATGCTTCTTTTTTTATATATTTTTTCTCAGGGAATTTTTTTTTTTTTTAAAAGAAATGGCCATACGTGTGGCTAATTTCTACGAGCCGGCTCGCGCCGCCACAAAAACACCGAAGAAACGAGCGTGGCGTATTCGTAATAAAATCCAAACCTGGTGGCAGTTACGTTACCACAACTCCCCACTACAAAAACCCCCGACTCTCCTACTTCCACTTCATCGTCCCCCTCTCCACTTTAAACTCGTTGCGTACATCTCCTTATTCTCTATTCTCTCTTATTCTCTCTCTTTCTCCCTCCCTATTCTAACCCTATTCTCTTCCCTGTTCCTCTTTTGTTTGGATCGTAAGAAGTAGAAGAAGAAGAGGAGGAGATTGGTGTTTCGTTGGCTTCGGATCGATCATTGACAGGATCGGAAGAAGAGGAAGGAGAAGAGATTTCTGGTTTTTTATTTTTCCTACTTTTTGATTCGTTTTTAGTAGTTTTTTTTATCATTTATGGTAGTAATTTGCATACTGCATGTGAAATGGATTGAGACAAGTTGATTACTCGGCATGCGATGAGTGTTCTTGGATCGTTTAGTTGGGAGGCTTGCTTTTAGGTTTTCGTTTCTATATTTGATGTGCCTTGGGATCTATTGTGATGATTTGAGATGATTAACTGTAAGGATCAAGCACGGAGAGGAAATCATAGCATAGTCACTTAATTAGTTACACATTTAGATAAGTAGATTACTCTGCATTTGATAAGTGTTCTTGGATCGTTTAGTTGAGAGGTTTGCTTTTAGAGTTTCGTTTGTGATGCTGGATGTGCGCTGGGATCTATTGTGATGATTTGAGTTTACATGATTAATTTGCAAGGATCTACCACGAAGAAGAAATCATAGCATAAATCACTTAATTAGTAACAAATTTATCTTATTTTTGCTCTTATTTTTTTATGTTTTATTCATTTTTTTTATTGCATGATGCTACTATTTGGATTATTATTGTTGTTGTTGTTGTTGTTGTTGTTGGAGTAGATTCTTGGAAGTAATTTTATATATCTTGTGCTCTTGTGAAGAATTAATTGTCCGAGTCCAAATAGGGATATGGATGTGCTCTAAGATGGCTTTTAGGGGGTCTAAATTGAGCTTAATTATTGCCTCGATTTCCTTGTTGGATTGAGCTCTGATTGTGTGTTTGCACCATTCTTTTGTCTTTTTCCTTTCTTGTTTTGGGGATTGGATGTGCTTAGATCATTCTTTAAGACTAGTAACAAGGATCATTAAAGAAAATGTATGGTTGTGGTTGATTAACGAGTGAATAGAGAAAGTAAGAGACTTGGGTTCTTGATCTGGCTTACAAACGTCGTGAGATGTTTGTCATTTTCAAGCACCGAAGCATTTTTGTTTTTAATGTTTGGAATTGATCTTAATAATTAAAAGAAGCATGCTATAGTATCTATTCTTTCTTCTTTTTCTTTTTCTTTTTTTTTTTTTTTTTTTTGGTTTTGCTAATTTCATCTTTCCTATCTTAAATAATTGATTCTTTGCTTTTCAGCTACAACTGTTTCTTAGGAGAAATGGTGCCATTAATGACTCTATGAAAAACTTGTTATTGCATTACCAATCTGCTTGTTATTCATGTAGTTCAATGTTTGCAAATCCTGGAAAAGACTCCTTTTCCCATGATTTGTTGAGTGCAAGAGATCAAACACAGCAAAGCCAGAAAGGACATAGGATTTCTAAAGACAATTCCAATAGTAAGCAAAGCAGAGGTCATCAACATGACAAAGAAGCAGAGCTTTGAAGAGCTGTTTTCCATATTAGGGGTTGACATTCATTCTGATAACTCCCATATACACGAAAAGAAGAAAGGTAATTCTTTGCAAATATCACCCACACTATGTAATCATATTTAGATCGTCTAGGATGCAGAGTCTGACCACATAACATGCTTTCCTATAGCAGTTAGAAGTAATCTTTCATTCCTCAGACTATGATTTGTACTGAAAAAATAAGAATTTTTCTGGATTATTACCTTATTAGTTAATCATCTTATGATATTTAGCGTAATGTAATGTGATGGAAAAAAAACTTTGAATTTTTTCTTGTTGCTTTCAGACATTCAGAAGAACGTGGAGAAAATATTGAAGCTAATAGAAGAGGGCAACGAAGCAAAATCTGAGGCAGTTTCCCTCATAAAGGATTTTCACAAGGGCTACGAAGATCTCTATGACCAGTATGGGCAGCTGATTGAGGGCCTAAAGAAAGAAGGTAATGTGAGCTTATCGAATCAGGTGAAAGAAGATGAGGCAATCATATTTCACCTGACTATCAACATTAAAGAGCTAATAAAGCTGTTAGAAGCTAAAGAAGAAGAAGTTCGTTCATTGAATTCCCAGTTTGAGGAAGAAGGACAAAAATTAGTGATGAAACTAACAGACTTGCAGATTGAACAGTCTGAGTTGTTGGCTGAGTATAACCAATTGAAGCACGAACTGGATACTGAAAGAAGGGATGCTTCAGATATTAAACAGAAACTCGAAGCAGCAAAAGGCGAAAATTTGAAGAATATTGACGAGTTAAATGAGGCCAATAGTACAGTGAAAAAACTAGAAAACAAACTGAAACAGTTGAGAGATGAAAATTCAATACTAAACCAGAGTAAGATCAAGCTAGAGGAGGCTGAGAAGATTGCTGATTCGTGCAAGGCTGAAATACAACAGCTAAGGGATGCAAATACTAAGTTGCAGGTTGACCTTGGTGCTGCAATACAGAAACAGGAAACAGCGATTTCCCACTTGGATGATCTGAAAAAGGAAAACATGGAATTACGTGAAGGGAAAAATATGAGTGCCTCAGAATTATCATCGGCAGACACTAAAATAAGGAACCTTGAGGGTGAATTAGAGCAAATGAGAAAGGAGGCTTCTACACTGCAGCAATCAGAGAAAGACTTGTACAGAAAAAATTCTGATTTAGAAAGCAGATTGAAAGCTACCCAGGAGAAACTTGATGAAAACACTATGCATGCAAACAAACTCCAAAAAGAGCCGCACTTCCAGTCTACCCAGAAGAGTGAAGTAGAAGAAGAGGTGAAAAAACTTGAACAGAGGTGCTTGGAGTACAAGCTTCTGATGAAAAACTTGGAGGAAACGCTAGCAAGCAAAATCTTGGCTCAAGAAACTCGGCTATCATACCTTAAATGCTGCATCGGTGAGCTTGGTATGAACTATAAGCAACAAAAAGATGTGTTGAAAGAGATTTTTGTGAAGATTCAAACTCTGAAGCTAGAGAAGGACTTCAAGGACCATGCTGAAAAACTTAAGCTGGAAACTGTGGTGTTCTCTTCAGAGAATGAGCAGTTGTCATCTGAAAATAGGAACTTAAATCTTATACTGGGAACTGCAAAAGAAGAGAAAGGGAGCTTAAAATCAGAGATCATGACCCCTGCAATTGGGCTTCGAGAAGATGAAAGCACCATAAATATCCCATCAATTGATTCCAAACATCTAAAAGAGCAAACAAAAGCAGAAGATAAAGCTTATTCTTTAGATTCCCCAGAAGAGGACAAAGTAGGAAAATTATACGAGCTTTACGAGCAAATAAAGGTAGAGTGCATGAAGTTGAGGGCTGAACATGAAATACTGCTGAAAAAACTAGAAGACAGAGAAAAGAAACTTTCCCTGATAAAATGTACTCTGGATGCAACAGAATGCGAAAATTCAGAGTATATAGAAAAGTTAAAGAAGGCTGAGATTACTGTGAAAGAACAAGAAAAAAAACTGAAACAGTTGAGGGATGAGAATTCAGTACTAAAACAGAGTAAGATCAAGCGAAAGGGGGCTGAGAAGATTGCTGATTCAGGCCAGGCGGAACAGTTGTCATCTGAAAATGAAAGATTAAATCTTAAGCTGAAAGCTGCAGAAGGAGAGAAAACGGGCCTGTATTTAGATATTGTGATCTCAGAAGAAAAGCTGCGTGAAGCTGAAAGCGCCAAAAAAAACCTGATGATCGAATCTGAGCAGCTAAAAGAGCAATTAAAAGCAAAAGAGGATGAGAACATGGAATTGTTGGCTAAGTGCGAGAAACTGCAGCGTGGACTAGAAGCTAAAGAGAAAGATGCTTCAAACCTGGAAGCAACAAAAGGTGAAGATTCAAAGATTGTTGACGAGTTAAAGAAGGAGAACAGTACACTGAGAGAGCTAGAAAAGAAACTGAAACAGTTGAGAGATGAAAATTCAGTACTGGGCCAGATTAAGATCAACCTAAAGGAGGATGATCTCCTGTCCACCCAAAAGAGTAAAGCAGAAGAAGAGGTAAGAAAGCTAGAGAAGCGCAGCAAGGAACTGGCACAAAAACTTGAACTTTGTGAAACAGAGAACGCTGGTGCACGTAAAGAGATTGCAAAGCTATGCGGCGAGTGTCGAAGGTTCAAGTCCCACCTCCTCCGGAGAAACCAAACGCTTACTCGGATAGAAAAAGATTTGCAGTCTCTGCGGCAACAAAGTGATCAAGATTGTGAAAGGTTATCTTCGTTGGATGCCCAGCACAGTCAACGGAAAGGGGATGCAGAGAATGAGAAAAACGAACAGGAACGAGGAAGTTAGATTGAAAGCTGCCATTTCCTCAACGATTATGAAGAGGAGGCAGAGCTTAAGAGGAGGGTTAAATAGAAAGAAGAGGAAATGGTAGCTAGAAATGAGAAGGAAAGAGAGGCAATAAGCCAAAAGTGCTTCTTGTTTGAGCACCAGCGTGAAATTTGCAATCACCTGCATAAGCACTTCTCTGAAACTGTTGAAAGAATCACGCATTCGTAAATCACTCGCTGGTGGTGCCTATCCTTTTCTCACTTTAATTTTGGCTACTAAGAGGGGGATAGGATCTAAAACTGACGTACAACGAGGTATAGAAACTATCTTTCTTTCTTTTATTTCTTTTTTTTTTTTAACTAAATTGATACTGCACTTCATCGAAACGTACAATTCGTTCACAGGAACTTCCGAGTCTGCAAGGCATCCAAATGGTTTGAGACTTTTCTTCTTTGCAAGGTTAGTTCATTCGTGCTCTTCCAATCTTCCTTCCTCCGAAATTTGATTGCGTTCATTTTCTATCCGGATCTCTCTCTCTCTCTCTCTCTCTCTCTCTCTCTCTCTCTCTCTATTTGCGCGTTCTTTAGCCCCGAGTCTTTGAATGGCTATATGTGTAAGTGCTCGTGAATTCGTTATTCGCTTGCTGACTTAAGTCGTGATTGTCTTGTTTCATTTTTTTAATGTCATTGATGGTTAGGCGCAAGTAACATTTGCCTGCGTCGAACAAGCACGCCTGGTAATAATCCACGTCGGTTTGAGTGGTTGTGGGAGTTATAATTCTGTCTCGGCCCATTGGTTTTTTTTTGAGAGATAGATACTACCCGTTTTGTTTATTTTATTTAGAAATAAATTTAGCTGGAAATATAAATCAACTAGGATTCGAACTTGGGACCTCAGGTACCAACCACCAAGCTCTTTGGCATTTGCTCTAGGGGCGGTCAGTCGTTTTGGCCCATTGTTATCCCGAAACCATTTTGATATAAAGATAATATTGTTAGTCTCTCCACTTTGTGTCATGTAGAGTCATTTGATTTGTACAAATACCCCCTCCCAGTGACGACGTATACACGTAAATACTATAGAAGATGAACGTAATTCCTGTATGATTATGCATAAGGTCGTATACCTTACTTGCTTCAATTTTTTTAATCATTGTATACGAGTCCCGTAGAAAATTAGGGATAGATGTGGGACGTAACCAATAATCTGATGGAGTATCATAGAACTAAAAGATTAGGGGCTTTTGAAGCAAATTCCAAAGCTTCGGGCCGCGCGACATATATTATGGTACACGGAAGGTGCTGAATGGTGCTGAATGAATACAGCTATGTAGATAAAGATTTCGTAATTTCCTGCATAATTAATATGACCGGCGTAGAAGAATAAAAGGCAGGTAAATAAATGTGTCGTAGGAAATAATTTATTAAAATTACCAACGAAATTACAAAAAGCTCCTGCAACTACATTATTATTTCCACAACATTGAGGTGTTAATCAAGATCTCGAGCTGCAAAATAAGTACTGGATAAATATATCAACACTGGCCAGAGAGGCCTTTATACTCGGACATATTTTTCCTAGCTTAGGTAACTAACTGTTCGCCTAGAAAACAACACTTGATGGCTGCCCCCACTTGCAAAAATTACAGTTGAATTTGTAACCCTTGCACTTCAGTCCGATATTCTCATTTCGACTCCAAGAATGTCTTTCACGGCCTCGTACGTCACGAAAGCAATCGCAATGGACGGCACCACCTGGAAAAACAAACGGAAAGAGCTCTATTAGGGCAAAAATAAACTCCGAATAAACTGCCGCATTCTTCGAAAAAGCCCAAAAGGCACCAAGATGCCTGCTTGTAAGGACAGTTTGGAGTTTTATATATCAGAACTCAGGATATGAAGGTTTCGATTACAAACTTTCAAAGCTAAATATGATGAGAAACAGAAACATTTTTGGTTTTGACTCGACTCGCTCTAAAGAAGGCTCAGCTCAAAAGATCCAAATAAATCAAAACGGGCTGTAATGCACCGCCATTTTAATATCATCACAATTCTGTTTCCCATTTTTATTTGAATTCTCTTCGAGATGTCTGAAAACTCAGTTCTCAACAAATACAGACATGCAGTGGAACCGCCAAAACTGAAATTTTACCCAAATCAAAAACTGATACCAATGTACCAAACCAGGAGTAGTTGAAAGACAAGCAATTTAAGTGATAAAAAGAATACCTTCACTGAGTTGGGGATGAGGCCTTTGTATAATGCTCTGAAGCCCTCATGACGCACGGTTTTCCTGAAGGCATCAATCATCCCAGTATATTCCAGTAACTCTTTACTCCTCCCTTCGGCCGTCACAATGGAAGCAGCATCCTTCCAACCCACCATCTGCATTCTCCTCCGGATTACATCGAGAGGGTACGCAACAGTCTGACCCACAGTACCTGCGGCAGCACCGCAGGCGAGCCTCGTCACCACACTCAGCTCTGAGTTCTCAGCAATACCAAATGGCTTGGTCTTGATTAGCCAGTCTTTTAACGACTCATAGACAGCAAAGTTTAAGCCAACATATGGGATCTGTAGGCGCAAGCAGAAATTAAGCTCTGAAACATGTAAATTACAACCAGAAAAGAGCAAAACTTTTTATTTGCCTATGGAGAACAACTATGAAATTCATTTTCCTTTGCATGAAAATGGCTAGGCCCTCCTCTTGAGATAACTAGTGCATAGTAGGATCAGCATCCTTAATAATTAATTTTAATGTTTCAAAGTAAATTATTTGATAATTTTGCATTCAGACCAATCATCTATGTAACCAAAATGTACATTATTGGGGTTCCTAGAATTCTGATTGAATATACATATAATACACATACTAGATTAGCGTGCAAAAACCATTTGTGAAACTCATCAAAAGTAAATTGATGAACCAAAATGCTGTGATCAATAAAAGTATTAGCAATGCTAGTCTCCTTTGCTGAACTCAACATATGTAGGTGTGTCAAATATGAGTGACAACTCTTTAGGTGTTTTGAAATCGATTATATGATTCTAGCCAGGCAGACAGTGGGAATACTGTCGGAAAGAACTTACAACTCCTATAACTGATGGAAGCCAGCCTCTGTACAGGGCACGAAAGCCTTCTTCACGGTAGATCATGCCTAAAGCATGAAGCATTCCTCGATACTGGTAAGGCGACTTCTCAGTCTGCAGAAGAGGTGAAAAATTTTTAAAGGTCAGAGAGAGAGAGAGAGAATTATTAAGTATAAGTGAAGTGATCTGGGCCACTAGCCGAAATTAACAAGCACACATAAGGAGTGATGGTGAACTTAAACAGCACCTGGACGGTGATCCTTCCTCGAACCATGTCCATGGGATATGTAGCAGACATAGCTATGATTCCAGCACAGGCTCCAGCTCCAAGGCGCAGCACTGGAGTGAGCTCAGCATCTTCTGCAGAAGGTTAAAAAGAATAGCAAATTAGACACTTCCTAATAAGATGATGAAGGAAATCAAAGTTTAACAAGTACATAACGATTTACTGAAAACTTGCCATTAGGTCCACATATGCACAAGTATTCAGGAATGAGTAAAGTGGGCATGTTATTTCTACTAATAGATATGGCCCAATCATACGTCATGAGCCAGTTCCCAACAATTTCATGCTCTTGTGAAGTACATATAGGCATGTAAGTTCATTCGAAAGGTTCAACAGCACCATGCAATTGTGTGTGCTGGTGAAAGCACATATAAATATGTAGAAAATAACAAATGCTAGATTTCATGCAAGATATGGGAAATTTTTACAGAAGTCACTAGAGTCCAGGACCAAAGATGGTGTCACAAATATATCAAAAGCAGAAAACAACAGAAAACAGGACATACCTTTGCCAGGCTGCTGCCGATAAAGCCACAAAATTGCACTGTTACAAATACCAAGTATTAGCATGCAGGGAAGAGTGACTACATCATTGAATGTATATATCTTTTGAGTAATAAATAAATAAAAATGAATTTCCGGTGGAACGTGTATCACTATTTAACCAGCTGGATGATCATATGAAGTAGCAGACAAGCAGATACTATATGTACATGCAGCACATGCACAGAAATTTCACCTACTATGCTCAGTTCGCTATGAAGCACGGATACTTCAAATTTCATGCCGTATCCGTATCGGATACCGATACGCGCCCGATACGGGAATGAAGTATCCGACATTTTTAAAAAATAAAAAAATATCGGATACGACTCGGATACGTGAGGAATACGGGGGGATACGGGGGGGACACGGCCAGGTTTTTTTTTGGCTAAAATGATTGAAACTTAAAATTTTTTTAAAAGCTCACGTCCAAACCTATTGGAAAGAAGGAAAAGAGTGAGAAAAACACCAATATCTGTTCAATTTGTCATTTCATCTATTTTTTGTTCTTGAATGGTAGAAGGTGCTCCCTCTCGTTCTATCTTCATACAGTATTTACTCTCTTCCATCAAATTTGTCAACCTAGTATTAAGCAACAAAGGCTATAGAAAATATGATTTTTTTTTTTTCCTTCTCTATTAAATTGTTAGCATATTTTTTTATTACTATTTTCATAATAGAACTAACAAATCAGACATATATATTGAATGGCTAATTATCTAGTTTGTGCGACCATATATTTATTGTTATCATTTGATCAAGTTGAATGATAGTTGGTTTGATACTTTTTGAATTATTATTTTATATGATTGATTATCATTTTTTTATGAACATATGTAGAATAATTATACAAGTTAATGCATATTAGAATATATTCCTTAATATAGTCTAGATATTCTAATTGTTCTCAATATATCATTACATATAATCAACATACATTTAAATATATTTAAAATAATATTTTATTTAAATATATCCCGCGTATCGTATCCTAGAAGTTTTAGAAATTGCCGTATCACCGTATCCATATCGTGTCGTATCCGTATCCCCGTATACGTATCTGTGCAACATAGTCAGTTCGTTACAAAAGACATTTTAATCAAGCAAATAACCCATTGATAAAAGTCAATATTTCTCCAATCATACCAACATATTTAAGAAAACAAATTGCATTGCAAAAGGAAAGTAGTCTGTGTCGCAAGTAAATGTAAGAAATATGGATGGTAGTATGTTCTTAGAGAGGAGGCGAGGCATATATTTGGAAACAAGGAAAAGGCACAGCAAACTCTGGGTTTTGTAAACAGAATCATTTATTTGTACAATAGAGTCAATATTAAGCTCTGTGCCCCATTTTGTACTCTAACAAGCTAGAGAAGGGAGCACGTGACAGCATTATGAGATTAAAAGCACCTGAAACATTAAGCCCAAAAAAGTCTTACTAATTTGACCAATTAACCAAATGGGGAGGTTGTGAAGCTATTATCAACCTGGATGCTTGTTCATAGCTAAAGAACTTGACAGCCGAATTGGGGACAATTCGTAAACAGTTAGTGCCATTGCCCTTGAAAAGTCCACGAAATCCCTCGGTTCTCCAAATGTACTTAAGACCTTGAATTGTTCCATTGTACTTGATACTGTGAGGATTTTGGACCTACAGTATATGTTTAACAAATACAAACACTGAAAATTTAGAACAAATTTACAAACAGAAGACCAGAAATTAAAAACTATTTTGCACCAACAGCATATTTACAACTGACAAAAAATAGAGTTAGAATGGAATATGAGCTAAGGGTTCACAGTTAGAAGATTGACATCCAGAAATACAATAATGCAAAATAATGCTAAAGCTCTCTACGATATAGCAACACTACAAAGCAACGGAGCAAATTTTACAAAACAAATACCTTCATTCAATCACAGAACCTCACTATTAAGCTCAGAACTCAAGGTAATGCCAGTAATGAAAGAACAAAAATGGATAGAAAGGGGGTTTCTACATGCAGATATGCAATTTGTTATTTCCTAACAATGCAATAATATAGCATTAAACAAACTGTTACGAACAATAGCAAGAAGATTATAATCTCATTGACTAAGTTTAAGGTTTAGAGTTTAAGATCGATTAATAGTGTCATATGATCATAAAAAGTCCATCCAATACTGCGTGTACAACAACACAACCGGTAAACAAATATTAGATTGCCGAAACTTGAACGAAAGGCAGCAGTCATGCCTGTTGGTACTTTAACAACCTAGATCTAATGTCTCTTACGCCAAGGACAATCCCATGTCACATTATCACCTAACAATACATCGAAATAGAGTTGTCTATGCTGATACGCACCCTACAAGTTGCTAAAATGAATAGCCTGCAATTTTTACAATTTAAGGAACGGGAATAGAACACAAGGCAACTTTAATATCCTAAGAACTCGCAACTTTACCTGGAGCAAGATTTTCAACCGTTCAAGAGGAGCAACAGCAGTACGCGATCTGCATGAAGAACACCATATCATGAGATATTTGTATGGTAGAAGGCAGAAACAAACAGAAGCAATGGCACACGAGACAATGAGAACACCTAATATTCATAGTTTCATAGTCAATCAAACAAGACATCAAGAATGTCTCAGTTACTCATCCCATAATATTAGGGTTGGCGATACCGCAATATAAATCCTCAGAAGTTGTACATGACGGTCATATTAGTTGTAGCCACACAATCCTATTGTGAGCTATATCCTCCCCTAGACATATATCTTTCTAAATGACATTTGATGATGTCATTTAGACTTCCTCTTCCTCTTTTTGATGGCGCATGGATCAGAAATCACCAATTTTAAGGAAATATAAGGCGTAAATTTAGGGCTTTCAAAACCTGTAATATTTTTGCAGCCAAAGGAATCTAGTTTGGGTTACTTTAGTTTCGACCGAGTCAGTCATAATAAACTTGATTGTATGTACATTGAATATCTAAAACTTTGTGCATTGAATATCATACGCTTTGGCATTATGTGGGACCTTTGCAGAGAGTATGGATTGTGTCAAGCTAGTCGCCCCAATTACAGCGGGAGACATCCATTTGATTCCCGAATCAACTTTAACAAATTAGTTTCACAAATCGCCAAAATTATTCATCTACATACCACCCACAAATACAGTACAGCCATCTATGCACAGCAAAATTATTCATCTACATCTCAGCCACAAGTAAGGCACAACCATCAGTACAGGCACATCCATTAATTCTAATTAATTGTACTTAATGACATAGTCACAACAACCCAGAATATTGACGCGAACACCAAAAATAGATTAAAATAAGCTTGACTCCATGTTGCATGACATCAAAATACCACAGCATGGCCAATTATTTCCGCTCCTACAATGAGGTTGTCTCTGACACAGTCAATATATGCAAAAAATTGCGCATCAGGTTAACAAAATATCCCTATAGACACTGGCATTTCTATAAACAAATACATTAACAAGTCATCTGCATAGAAGCATCAAGTTTCGGTTAGGGTTGGTTACGCATAAAATCAATACAAGTCACAAGCTCTGCATCAAAAGAGAGGATTCAAAACCGAAATAATCGGGGAAACATAAGAAGCAAAGATCGAGGAAATGGGAAGGGGGATCGGAGAGCTCACACTCCACCGGCGACGCCGCCGGCGACGAGGGACTTGCAGATGCTGAGGACGGCGTGGCCGGGGGCCTTCACGCCCTCCCTCGCGAGCTTCGCCTCCTCCGCCAGGTTCACGATCGTGTTCACCGCCGACTCCCCCGTCCTCTTCCCCACCACATCCTCCGACGCCATCACAAAACGATAAAAAAAACCCTAGACGAATCCCCCCCGCCCCGCTCCCTCCCCCCTCTAAAACTAAACTAAACCCTAGGTGCCGCGATCCTCACCAAAATCGTCTCCGTCGTCTTCGCCGGCCGGGGCGAATGAGGGTATCGGATCTCGTGCGAAGCTGGATCAGAGCGCGGCCTCCTCCATCCCCCGAGCCTCTCTCCCTCTTCTCCGGAGGCGGCGACGGCGGCGAAGATGGCGGCGGCGGCGGCGGCGGAGAGAGGCGTGGTGGAGAGGATCCGAGCTTGGGGTTTAGTGGCGGCTATCCATTGGAGGGTTTTATATAGAGAGAGGGAGAGAGAGAAGGGGTGAGGAAGAGCGAGCGAGAGAGAGAGAGAGAGAGAGAGAGAGAGAGTGGAGCCTCGGGGGGTTCGCTTGCTAACGTGCGCGCCTCCCCTGTTACTTATAAAAAACGGAAACCTAAATCCGTCGCACGGGCGCCCCCTTCCCGACCGTGTCGAATGGGCCCCGTTTATCCGGCCAATTTACGATTTTACCCTCGGGGCGAATGTGTGGTCGTGCGGGCGTAATGATTGTCGCTTAACTTTACGATTTTGCCCTCAAAGCATCCGTTTGGCATGGACATGACGTCGTTTAGCAGGTGAATTGACTATTGTGCCCTCGCTGAGAACGAGTGGCGTGATAATTTCATCGTGAGGGCATATCTATTTGTCCGTAAATAATTGTCGTATTGAAAATAACATTTATTAAAACTAAATTTTATAAAATTATCTTATATTTATTTTATTAAAAATTATAAGACTAGTATATTAGAGGGTGTAAAAGCAAAATAATAGTTAATTTTTATTATATTATCTATTTTTTCTTTTGTAATTAACTTTACTTATATTTTATAATAAAATTTATTATTAGACAAATGAAGTTATGAGTATGTTTAATTAATTTACGTCGAACTAAACTGCAGAAATGGACTTTTGAAATTAATTTTATCCTGCTCCATTTTTGATAAAATAGGTATGCACTTAGTTTTATGATTTTACATTTTTGAAAGCTGAGTTTGAGTGAATTTACGGTTTTGCCTCTGAGAAAAAAAATAAGTGGCTGAGAATTCAGTTTTCTTTTTCTTTTTTTTTTTACTTGAATCCTATTAGTTGGTTTTTGGATAATGAGAAATAGTATGTGATGGTAAAAGTGACACACACACACATACACGTATATATGTTGGGTATATCACACTGTTTCTATTATATATATAAATTTTATAAGTTTATCTTTAAATGGTGTCCAAATATTTCTTCTTTTTTTTTTTTACCAAAAGTGGTAGCTTTTCTCAAAAACTAAACAGGCTCTCCTTTTTTGGTGGAATGTCGTGTTTTATTTTAACCAAAATTTGCTGGTTAATAAATTTTTGTTATTTCCTAAGTATAATATTTGTTCACTTTAATTGGTAAAACTTTTTAAGTGGATAAGGTGTTGTATAAACATTTTAAAATTTCAACAGCAAATAAAATTTGACATGAAAAAATTTTAAAAACTCATGCTTTGCAACTAGCCACGTTAGGTATGCCATCGATCCTACGGAACGATCTGTATAAACCTTCATACAAGTTTAATGTGTTGCATGACTTTTTTTTTTAAAAAAATAAAGAATTATGAATGAAAATAAAACTTTTTTAGGAAAGTTTGAGGACCAAGCATACAATTTATCAATTAAAAAGCATACAAAACTAGTGACCGTCTAAAGCGCAAGTGGCAAAGGGTTTGGTGGTTGATACCTGTGGTCCCAAATTCGAATTCTAGTAATTTATATTTTTAATTAAATTTAATTTTTTAAAAAATAAACAAATCGAATAGTATACTATATTACTATCTTTCTCTCTAAAAAAAAAACTAAGAAAGCTCAAGAAAAACCTTGTCTAAAGGTCCGCCCAATGGACGTGAGCTACGACACGTCAACAAATGGCCCATTTGGCGCAAAATTTGCCCGACCCATTTGGCCTAATCTTTTGTGATTGGGCCCAGCCCAGCTCGATTGGTCGACTAAGAGAGCTGAAAAATATCTGGGTGTTAGGACCAGGCTCGCCTTTTCTTTGATTGACTCGGCCGTCGCCTATAGTTTTATTATTCGTCTCGGCGCAAAATTCTGGGCCTGAAGATAAATCTGATCCGATATGACCCGGCGTTCGGTCAGGTCTATGTCCTATGAATGATACTATTTTATTCGATGTGAGGGCCTGCGTCTACATATCGTAACTAAAGTATTTTACCCTAGTTTTGGGTAAATCAAATGATTCAACCATAGAATCAGGTTTAGAGTGAAAAAATGGTATTTAAGAATGTTGAACATGTTCTTGAGCTCTAGAGTAAGAAAATCACACAGCCAAAAACATAGGCCCAACATGTTTCAAGTAGAGGGGCCCAAGAAAATATGCCTTTTAATTGCTTGGGGCAACTTAAAATTGTTTCTACATGTAAGTTTTGTTGTATTGGACATTTGAGCTTTTTTTTTTTTTTTTTTTTTTTTTTTTGCTGTAAAAACTTGAATTATCAAATCTCTTGCCTTATGAATTTTCTATAGGGTCATCAGCACTTTTCATTCCCAATATTATAGTTACAATTTTAAAAAAAAATATTGAGTATGACTTGATACTAGTTACTTTATAAAAGAACGGTTATTCCATATGGTACTAGAGCAAGAGATGCTAAAATATTCAACAAGGATGAGCGGAAATAGTAAACTTCAATATATATATATATATATATATATATATATATATATATATATATATTCGAACATTTACATTAGTAGATTCAAGCTCAGGTCCAGTTTCAAGAGTTGAGGTTGGAGTAAACTTGGTTAGATCTTGTAAATAAACAGGTTCATTAAAGTTTGAAATGAAATCGATCCTTATTGAGTTCTTGAGAAGGCTTATTAATTAATTAACTAATCTTTTCACCTAATACTTGTGCTTGGTTAAACACAAACCTGTGTATATATGCTTAATTTGGGCTCACAAAAAAATGTAAACTTTTATTAATTAACCTTTAACTTCACCCAATACTTGTCCTTTATACTGCTCCCAAAAAAAAAAAAGTCCCCCCTTGCCCCTCTCAATTAATGTTGACTTAGATTGGTAGGTAGAACACTTAGAATTTAAATGCTCCAAAGAAGTTTACATATCAAGACAGATGTAGGAAAGAGTAACGTTAGATGCATCTCAAATTGTAACTCAGAATATTATTGATGGATCAGTTTTACACACAATAGTAATTAGTCTGTGGTTAGCTTATCGAAGTTGATGTCCATATAAGCTGTTATCTTTAAAATTTAAGAAGTTAAACTAATCTCCTCCTGTTATGCACGTAAAATTGATTCATACGAACATTTTAAACTACAATTTGATGTATGTGTAGGCTTATACTATTTTGGAATTACTAGCTAGAGTAATTTCCGCCTGTGAATATCCATCTTCGGGTTGCTTTCTATTCTGGTATATTTGTTGATTTTTCTCATTTGCGACTCTTCTTAGAAGATCGCTACTCGGAACTTTTAGCAACATGATGAAGACCAAACAAATAAAAATTTCCATTAGTTCACACTAGTCAATGTGCGTGTTTCATGAACTTATATAGTAAAAGAAAGTAGTGACAAACGAGTAGGAATAAGTGTGCGTCTCACTACAATTAAGCCCTTTCATTTGTAAGAGATCTCGAATTCAATTTCTACGCTTATTATTTTTGAAATATATTTCATATTTTAGGCATGTGCATAATTAATGAATGCGAAAGCTAGATAGGACTAGGAGTTGGAGATTTAATTATTATATTAATATAATGTACAAATTTAATTGCAGAAATGTTGTAATAAACAAAATTAACCCATAAATATGACAACATTTGGAGAGTGTAAACAGGGGGTTATTTAAAAGGAAGGGCAATTAAAAGACAAAATAGTAATCAAAATGACACAATGCATATTGTGTACTTTTTTTTTTAAAAACAAAACTCTCTAAATCTTTTTATCTGTCATTTTTTTTTTTTTTTTTTTTGAGAAACACGTAGCATGCTACCCCCTTTCATGTATATTTAAATGATAAAGCTACTAAACTGACAGCGTAAGACAACCGGGCTCAAAAAATATATATATATATATATATATATATATATATATATATGAATATATATATATATATACTACAAGCAGAAAAAGTCCTAGAGGGCATGAAACGAGCCGATGTTCACTAATATTATCTACATTAAGTTATTGCGCATGATAGATCGTGCTTCCCCCTTGTATTAGCTACATCCATGCATAGTTTTTAATTTGTGTGATCGGTTTAAGTGAGGTGAGAAGTAAAGTTTCTTTTAGGGACCTATAAACAATATTTCATCTAAACTTTAGAGAAAGATCGCAATTAATATGTTTTTGATGTTACATAGCAGCGTCACGTGTGTCGGTGTGAGCACGTAACAGTAAAATCATTTGAATCGGAAAGGATTCTGATTCGATTCTTTCTTATCTAATACATTTTCTAGATAATAATATTTTTACTATTACCGTTTATAGAGGTACATTGGATATCCGGTCTGAATCTGTAAAATTGAAAAAGATGGACAGAGGCGATCAGATCGTGGCCCAGACAGTGCTTGCTGTCGCCCATGAGAGTGAGGACGAAGACGCGCCCACGTTTCTCCAAAAAGCGCTTCCGGCGAGGGTGCTTTCGAAGAGTGTGATTTTTATCCTCACCCTCATGGGCGACAGCGAGCACTGGCAAGACCACAACCTCATTGCCTCCATTTGCTCCGCTCTCACTTGCGCTCACTCCGAATCCTCTTCCTCCTCTAGTGCCAGAATTAGATTATAGGGACATATTTTTGAGACACTTTTATATAAGCGTCCCATTTATGCTAAAACTTTTTAAAAAAATCTACTAAAGCCTAAATATAAAGCCTAATCTAATCAAAAATAAAAAGCTACTCAACCAATCCCACCCAGCCTACTTGGCCCAATTACAAATAGAAAAGGAAAAAAAGAAAAAGAAAAATTGATCATTATCTCCCATTCTCTTCCTCCGCCGCTGCAGCCAATGAGGTAGGGTTCCGGCGGCTGGATCGAGTTTGATCGTGTAGATCTCGTAGGGTCCATAAAGGGCTACGATCGCTAAATGTCCCTCCACCACAGGTTGCTGGAAGAGTGGGTGTCAAACATTAAGGCGGCCCCATATATAGCGACCTCACATATAGCAACATGCACTTTTAAAAAGTATCGGTAATTTAACCAGCAGCATTTTTTTTTATCTGTACAGACATTTAAAAGTGTCGATATACATCATTCTTGTTGTAGTGGCGTCAGTGCTTGCATCGGCGAAGGCGGAGAAAGAGGACGCGGCGATGTCCTCGTTACCGTCGCAGAGGGCCGCAAAGGCGGTGGCGGAGGAAGAGGATGTGATGCTGCGCTCGTTAGTATCGTGGAGGGCCATGGAGACAGTGAAGAAAGGTCGGAGAGAGCAAAAAGAACGAGAGAGAAAAAAAATAAGAGTATTTTGTTCAGTTGTTTAAAAATTTGGTCCGAATCTGTAAAATTCAAAGAGATGGCCTATCTTCACAAAATCTCCAAACTTCAAATACCACCCTTGTGATTTCACATTTTTTTTTTGAGAGAGAAAGATAACATGCTAGCTGCTTCGTTTATTTCATTTAGAAATAAACTTAGCTGGAAATATGAATCAACTAGGGTTCGAACTTGGGTCTTGGGTACCAGCCACCAAGCCCTTTTGTCACTTGCGCTAGGGACGGTCGGTGATTTCATATTTTTTTCACTTTAGTATTCTGTGGTTTAAAGTGTATCAATTTAGTATGCTGTGGTTTAGCACTTTCTCATTTTAGTACCCTATGGTTTAGAGTGCATCAATTTAGTACCATGTGGTTTCATTTTTTCTCTTTTCATCGGCTCCTCTGTTAATATTTCGTTAAATTATATGCAAAAAACTTCAAATACATTGCCTAGGTTTATCGAATATTTATTTTAGTACCCTTTAGTTTTAATTTGTCATTGATTTTTTTTCTTTTGTTAATATTTCGTTAAATTATATACAAAAAACGTCAGATACTCTACCTAGGTTTATCGATATTAACTTTAGTATCCTTTAATTTTAACTTTGTCACTAATTTAACGAAAAAAAATTAGTGAAATGGATAATAAAAACAGAAAAATAAAACCACAGGGTACTAATTTGATACACTTTAAACCACAGGGTATTAAAATAAGAAAATGCGAAACTATAGGAGCTAACTTGATACACTTTAAACCACATGGTACTAAAGTGAGAAAATATGAAACCACAAGGGGTATTTAAAGTTTACCCTTTTTTATACAAATTGGCCATCTAACTTTTAGGTATATATCTTATGCTTTCGTCATTTAAAAGTTTAAAATTTAAGCAAACATCAAAAAAAAAAAAAAAAAAAAGAGAAAAATGTTAGGAAAAGTATGAAAAGGTTGACCGGGGAACAGTGAAGATGCGAGGTATTTATGTATATAAACATCAACTTTTGAGCGTGTAGTGGCGGCGTGGATCCATAACAAATACTTTTTTGAGTGTAGAGGTGGCGTCGATCCATGGCCAATGCTTTAACCTTTACTTTTTGACGAGGAAAATACTTTTACCTTGTAATGATGAGTCGAAATAATTTTGCACAATACGTTTTGCATGTTTTCAAACCAAGCAACATATTCATGCACCAGCACAAGTTCTGTTTTTTTGGCGATCCAAAGTGGTGGTGTCGAAAAGGGAGATAATGCATGGATGGCTATGAGTCCTCCCTTTCATGTGTAGGTGTATGTAAGTGTTCGACTCCTTCATGTACATGATGATCCTAAACAAGAATCTATGCACACTATTGTCAAATCACTATATATGCATCCTTATATGCAAGACAATGCTCCTTGCACAGCTTCCACTCAGGTATAATTTTGTCTTTTTCATCTTAGATTGTACAAAATCTTAAAAAAAGAATCTAGTAAAAAAATATAATCAGACTAATAAGGGGAAAAAAAGGTTTTTGGATATTTCGGGTGTACAAGTAGCATTGCTTCTTTTTTTTTTTTTTTTAAAAATGAAGCAAGTTGTTTACTTTATTTCTTTTTTTAAAAAAAATAAATTTAGTTAGAAATGTGAATCAATTAGATTTTGAACTTAGCACGTGTACTTACCATTAAGGATGCGTTTGGTTCGCACTATGAAAGATTACTAGGAATAAAAGATATCCGAGAATCTTATTTCTATTCATCCTATTATTAAGAATGTGGAATTTCTGTGTTTGGTTCGCACGGTAATATTAATTAGCCATGTTATTTAATATTACAAAAAATATACAATTTATTTATTTATTTATTTATTTAATTTTAGATAATGTTACCAAAAGTTTCAACATCTTTTTAGAAAAAAAAAAGAGAGTATAAGTTAGAGAGAGAGAGCATAATTAAAAAAATAGAAAGAAAAATATAGTCGAAACTAGAGGGAGTGAAAGAGTTGAAATTTTAGAAAGAGAGAGAGAGAGAGAAAAAAAAAGTTGAATTTTAGAGAGAAAAATAAGTTTAGAGAGAAATATAAGGTCAGAGTGTAAAGAAAAATAATATCAATTACCCGGCGGGTAAGAAGAAAGAAAGAGATTAGACATATTATGATTATCCCAATCCATTTATATGAGGATACCCACCATCTCTCAAGGGAATGAGCTTAGTACTTTGGGGTGAATCTTATTCCCAAGTGAATCTAATATTACCAACTAGATTATTTAATGCGTTTAGCCAAACACCGTCATATTTTTTTATTCCCATTGAATTACTAGAAATTTTTAAAAGATAGCGCGAACCAAACGCACCCTAAGCTCCTAGCTAACTGTGCTATATATGGACGGTAGATAGCATTGCTCTTATATGAAACATGACGTGAGTCATGTACAATAGTGTATTTTCATGTTGGTACTAGTAATTTCGAGAGAATATATAGTAGTATGTTACTACTTTGTTTATTTATTTTACAAATGAGCTTAGCTAAAAATATAAAATAATTAGACTTTAGATTTAGAATCTTTGGTATCGACCATTAAATTTTTTGTCACTCACGCTAGCGATGATCAGTTGGTACCCTGTAATTTTATTTGTAAAACTTATATGTTGTCTAGTAATTTGGCTATTCTTTTTTTTTTATTAAGTTTGTTAAATTTCGAATTTGGATCAGGTTCTGATCACCGGGTCCGAACTCGGTCAACACGCGGATATAGAATTAAAATCTGAACCCAACTAAATGCCATCAAAATTCGATGCCCCTAACCTAAATTATAATAGATAGATGAAAAGGTTCTACAGAAAATTAAACACGACACGAGTAGCAAATACACACATTAATACAAAAAATGCAGCATAATTCCATCATGTTTTTCGTGACTGTAACAAATTTACTGATAGTAGTTTAATTTATCTGACCGACCGTCCCTAGAGTAAGTGGCAACGGGTTTGGTAGTTGATGCCCGAGATCCAAGTTCGAATCCTAGTTGATTCAAATTTACAGTTAAGTTTATTTCTAAATGAAATAAAACGAAACGGGTAGCGTGCTACCTATCTCTCAAAAAAAAAAAAAGTTTAATTTATCTGAAAAAGGGTTTACAATGGACATATCTTTTGTGGGAGTTTACTGATACTATACATTTTGACCTTTGAAGCGCCCCCAAAAGGATTTTTGTAGTTAGCCTCGGTGGCTCCTATTACTTATATATATATATATATATATATATATATATAGAATTAGGTTGGAATACTATTAATAGTAAAACACTCTTTTTGCTATCAAGTTTTTAATCCTTGGATGAAAAATTGTAGGGTTAGGATGATGTTAGTCGGTTAGAGTTGAGTGGTCCCCACTGGGTTATAGTATTTAATCCAATTGTTAGAAATAATGAAAAAAAGTTGATCCAAAGACTAAAAAACTGATAGCAACAATGAGATTTTACTATTAATAGTAGCCCAGTCCAACTTTTATATATATATATATATATATTTATATATAGAGGGGACCAAAGGAATTTTCGATGGTGACTCGTGAACCCAAAGTCACACTAATTTCCAACTTTTTTTTTGTGGAAAAAAAATGTACTGAGCAAAATATGGTTAGGTGTTCTCACGAACCTACTATTGCAACAAAAGTTTTTTTTTTTTTTAAGAGATAGGTAGCACGCTATCTCTTTCGTTTATTTCATTTAGAAACAAACTTAGCTGGAAATGTAAATCAACTAGAATTCGAACTTGAGGCCTCAGATACCAACCGTCGAGCCTTTTGCCACTTGCTCTAGGAACAGTCGGTACAAAAGTTAAGTTCATCATCTACCATGGCTTCTTTGGTTAGTTGACCTAATTTCTCGCATAGATCGACTTAATTCCCGCATAAAAATCACGCGGGTGCGTGCTTCATCACCATGCACATTATACAGCACCTCCACTATATGAGTGGAGATATTATACATACCCAAGTAATTTCAAAAGTACACTAGATCAAAAACGCGAATTTAATTCGGTTTATCATGTATTTGAATACAATGATATTTAATCTCATATTTTATCTCAATTTTTATTTTTTTTTAGTACTTGTTGAACACAAGTCAATTAAATTTTGATTATTTCGATCTTGCCACTGTTACTTCCAAACTGATATAAATTTGGATCATTTCGGAACTTATGATCACCCTCTTTGATTAAAATATTTTAATCAACTAATCATGTAAAACTCAATGTCTAAAAATAGAAAATTCAAACTATATATCTATAGTTTATGGTTTAAAGCTAGCTCTCGCACTTATTTTCATTCCATAAACACAGCTTTGTTAAATATAAAAATATTTAGATATTATTTTTTATCAGTTTAAGTTTTTGGAGTATAAACGATTGTTTCATATGATATCAAAATAGAAGGTTTTGAGTTCCAATAATGTATGGCTCGTAGCATTATTAATTTTTTTAATAATTTTTTCCCATTTAATTCAAGTCTATGTCATAAACCTATAAAAAGTTTCAAGCCTATACTTAAGAAAAAATGTTAAATATAAAAATATTTAAATATTATTTTTTATCAACTTAAACTGTGGACCTACAAAAAGTCTCGAGTTCAGACATAAGGAAAAGTGTTAAATATAAAAATATTTAAACACTATTTTTTATCAACTTAAACTTTTAGATCTAGTACTTGATAGAGTACAATGATCGTTTCACAACCTGAATTCGACTCTCTAATAATTCTCTACTATTCTAAAAAATAAGTCCATGTCACGGGCCTACAAAAAGTCTCAAGTCCACACACGTGAGAAAAAATGTTCAAAATAAAAATATTTAAACATTATTTTCTATCAGTTTAAACCGTAAAACTACAAAAAGTCTCGAGTCCAGACATAAAAAAAAAAAAAATAAATGTAAAAATATTTAAATATCGTTTTTTATCAGTTTGAACTTTTAAAGTACAATAATTGTTTCATAAGTTGAGTTTGACTCTCTAATAATTCTCCACTATTTTGAAAAACAGGCCACGCAAATACATAACGTCGACAGCCTAACAATACCCTTTAAGAAAGATAAAGAAGTACTATCAAACTTTGATTTTAGTGGAACTTAACCCGCCCGATCGACAAGTCGAGTAATTCCGAAAACACCGCTTTCGCTCGATCAAAATGTAGTCACCAGTAGCTAAAAATGCCGCGAATTACGCAAAATTTAGTATACTTTAATTAAGATGCACGTTTTTGTGTGTTTCTGCAGGAGGATAATTGAAGGTGCTCCTTCTAATTAATGATATTATAAATTGGACGATGCTTCAAATAATTTGAAGTGTTCCAAAGATGTCATTTCACATTATTTGCTTGCAAGGGCTTCTGAGGATCGACTTCTTTGTGATTAAGAGACATGAAAACTATAGGTGGAATTGCGTTACAGTTATGCGGAGAACGAAAGCTCATGAAACCTATTGATGGTATTGCCCACCTACACTCGGCTACAAAGTTAAAATGAGGACAAAGCTATACATAGTTTCACTTTTGGTTTAATATTGTAATGGTGAAGTATGATGATCCTGTACATGTATATATTAAAATATTGTGTCGGTTGCACATTTAGTCGTCAAACTTTGATTTATCATGTCTTAGTTTTCTTACTATCCGTCAAACTTTGATTTATTATGTCTTCACTTTCTTACTGTATATCCGTCAAACCATTTCGTACCACTCGAGTAATTCCTTGTGCTTAATCACATTATTTAAGAGCGAAAAATAATGGTAAAACTTAGATCGATACAACGAGCCCATTTTCTTGTTTAAGACTAAAGAATAATAAATTAAAGTTTAAAAAATAAAATACTAGATGTAGAACAGATAATTAATATGTAATTATTAGGAAGATATGATCCATACAAATACATGAAAAAGTGGGCCTTCAAGTGCTACTACAATACATCCTGCAATATTATTGATAATGTGACAATATACCATCATTACATTATAATTATTAATTACTAAATTTTAAATGTTAAATTCTAAGTGCAATCATTGTACCTTAAATTTTAAGCCCTAATTCCTCCATAAATACATACATACATACATACATACATACATACATACATACATATATAATATATATACATATGTAGAAGTTAATTCATCAATAATATAATGGGGCACCTAAAAATGGGTCCCCCAAGCATTTCTCTATACTTTTCTATCACCAAAATTTTAAATGATGAATTTTCTTGTTAATCTTTTTGTCTGCTGATGGAAACACCCACCATGTGATTTTGTGCCAATCTTTGGGGCCATTAGTTCTAACTTGTCTTTTAGCTTTTACTTTGCCCCCCCCCCTTTCTTTTTTCCAAGAAGTAGCTAGTTTTAAGACCCATTTCTAATATACTATATAATTAATTATCTGAGAAGACAAGAGATTTTTTTTTTTTTTTTTTTTTTTTTGGACGGGGGGGGGGGGGGGGGGGGGAGTACTATAGAGTTCGGATCAAACTCCCACCTTAAGAATTAAAATTTTTTTTGAAGTAAAAATCGTGTGTGCATTAAATAATTATATTTTTTATTAGTAAATGTAACTTAAATCCAAAATCCCAAGATACCCTCCAGAGTTGTTAGCAACACGCAACACGCGCTAGAGCTCAACAGTTATTTTTGCAGTTTAGGGTGTGTTTGGTTCCACGTAAAACTGTGGAAAAAAATTTCGGTAGAAAAAAATTTTCGGAGGAAAAATTTTTTTACATCGTTAGTGTTTGATTCGTAGGAAAGAAAAATAATTTTCGGTAAAGGTTGATTAGTTGAACGTAAAAATAAAAGAAAGAAAAAAAAATTATAAATAAAAAATTATTATATATATATATATATATATACAAATATATTTATTTTATATATTATATATTATTAATATATAATAATTATCATATTACATATATATTAATATTATATTTTATTTTTATAAATAAAATATTATATAATTTAAAATATATTATATAATAAATTACTATAATNTATATATATATATATATATATATATATATATATATATGGAGAGTCGGAGAGAGAGAGGTCCTCATGTGGTCCACGAGGTGGAGCAGACTTCGTGGACCGCATGAATTTCTTCCGCTGCGCGGAGTGCCCAACGCCGTGCCTATTTTGTTTTCAGCTCGAATCTAGCGGAAAACGAAAACTCTACTTTTACTCACAATCCGTAAAAAAGATTTTTCGAAAAAAAAATTTTTACGGGCAAACAAACACTAGATTTACATTTTTCAACGAAAAAAAAAATTTTCGGAATGGTTTTACGACGAACCAAACACTGCCTTACTATCACTTGTTGCGAATTTGTAATAAAAAAAAAAGAAGAGAAAAGACAATTTGACTGATCAAAGCCAACAAAAGCATATGCTCGAGAGATGGACTCAAATCGGCATCCATATAATTAATGCTTTCACATTCGTGGTATCATGTAATTAAGTACGTGCAGGTGTCGAGTGTGTTCTACGTGTGTGTAAAATATATATTAATTTACCAGAACACTTTTGTGATGCGTTTAAGGTGATGGGTCAACTTAGGAAATGTCGCATGCGGAAACTATTATGGATTAGTTCGAGTGTTTAACCATATGAAAGTGTGCCGATTGTCCCTATAACAAATGGTAAAAAGTTTGATGGTTAGTACCCGTGATTTCAAGTTCGAATTCTAGTTGATTCATATTTTCAGCAAAATTTATTTTTAAATAAAATAAACGAAGTGGGTAGCATATTACCTATCTCTCTAAAAAAAAAAAAAAAAACTATGTGAAAGTGTGATGTTGGTTTTGTTGGAAAATTATTTGTACTTGGCCTCGAAATTTCATGATGAGTCTAACAAAGTTTGATGCCATTGTAGGAGAAATTATTGCATTCATCAAGCTTTCGATATCTAAAAGATAATTATGTAAAAATGTATTCACTGTACATTTCGATAGTTCAAAAAAGCAAGAGTGTAGAGGGAGATAATATTTGATTCATATATAAGATCAAAATAAACACCTAGAACTTATATTTTCGTAGATTTTTTAACATGATAGAAAAATAATTTTTATTTTTGAGACTTTTATAATAAAATGGTAGGATGCATTAATGAATAATGGAACAAAATCACAGGTAAATATATGAATATATTTTTTGAAATGCTCTTATTATCTAAAACTAAAACATTATCATTAGAAATTATGCATGTAGACGGTCAATAAGTCTATCAAAAAACACAAATTTATAATTAAATAATGATATTAATTTGAATATTTTATAGTATATCAGATTATTTTGATAAAGAAAATCGAGGAACCGAATCTAGCAAAAGCAATGCTTCTTTTCGATGGAATTTCGAATCATGCACGTACATACTGGTGGCTCTCACTTTAGACCGTACGTAGCTTTTGCTTTTTTTATAAAAAAGAAAAATAAAAAATTCGAACCAAATTCTAAGGTGATCGAGCTCCCAAAAATACCACTTCGTACGTGCGTATCATATATGTCCGTGTTCCATATATTTATCTATAGCGAATCCTTTTTTTTTCTATTATTATTATTATTTTTTGAGAAAAATATAGCACGCTATCTGTTTTCATTTAGCAAATAAATTTGGCTACAGGGGTTGAGGCAACATAGCCTGGGAAAATATTAAAGGTAAACAAAACAGAAAATACAAATAAAAGCAAACAGAAAAAGTGGTAGAAAAATTACTACTTCTACTCTTCACTCGAGATCAAGTAACTAAAAGGAGCAAAACTCAATCCATTTTTGGCTCACTTTTCGGATTCGTCTAATTATCACAAAAGGGTCAAATGAATGGTTCATAAAAATTATGTCGTTTCTTTTGCGCCAGATCATCCACCAAAAATTATTATTATTTGCACAATTTGTTTGCGATAAGATAAAATATGGGTCGTTTTCATGAGAGAGAGAGAGAGAAATTAAGATGAGGTTGCATCAACCAATTAACCCACGTTTTTTCTGTTTTCATGAGGGAATCCATCGTCTCCACATAAATTATAGGAGTTGAGAATTTAAGATGCTCCTACTAGCTGCATACAAGGACTTGTTTGCACTTATATATATATAAAAAAAAAAAAAATCGAACATGAGGATTCCTATAATCTTCTGAACTTTAAGTTTTTAACCAAGTTTTACTTTGGACCTGAAAGTTTTAAATTAAATATTATAATGAATATATTATATTATATAATACTAAAAAAATTATTGATTGGTAAATTATTAAGATACTGAAGAATAATGGTTGTTTTATATTTTTTTAACATAATATTAAATAGAGTAGTGAATTATGTAGTATAACCTTTTCTATCACATATTAATTAATACTACTTGATTTGATTTGATTTTAGTATAAGTTGCAAAGGGTTTAGATGTTGTTTGGTTAATTAGATGTAAGTAAAAGGGTGGAACTCAAGTTCCATCGTTTTCAGTATTCGTTTTGGTGTAAATAAAAAAAAAATAATGTAACTCAAGTTATATTAGACCTCCACTTTAGTTACTGTTGACTTTTTCCTCTAGAGTATCGAACTTAAGCTCTATCATACTCAACTTTTTTGGAAAAAATTATTATTAAATATTAAAACCTAAACTCTGCTTTCTTTAGAATGGGTTAAAGTTTTTTTTTTTTTTACAATGAGTTAAGATAACTTCCAAATAATAATAACAAATTTAATTATTTAATAGGTTGAATTTTGTAAGGTTAAGTTTACCACTATATTTAAGAGATAACAGAATTCATTTACTTACATCAAAACAAACAATAAAATTCAAAAAATTAATTTCACCAATATCAATTTACGCTAAAATAAACAGAAGAAATGATTGGATTTAATTTTCAGATTGTATGAAATATATCAAAACAAACAACAAAAAAACTATATTTTAGAAAAATTCAAACACCACTGTATTTAAATTATGTTAAATCTAAAAATTTATCAATCCAAACGCCCCTTAATGATTGGTATTCAGATTTCAAGTTTGAAGTCCAATAGTTCTTCACATTTCTAGCTAGGATAAAGAAAATATAAATAAACTTAGCTCAAAGTAAGAAAAGAGGACTGCTATCCATGAGTTCACTTTCGTTTTAAGGTTTCAAGAAAAATATAATTTTTAAAAGGATTAATTTCATACAGTTTCCTGCAAACATGGTGAATAACAGATATATCCCTATAAAGTTCAACTTTCATAAATTATTCTTGTAAAAGCCCTAATGTATTCAGATATGTCTCTCTGGTTTGGATCTGTTAGAGAACTGTTAATTTTTTAACAGTAGAATTGTGAAATGACTATTTTGCCCTTGCCCTCATCATCTTCCTCTTTCTCTTCCGGCTGTGGGAGCGGACGGCGGCGGCGGCGGCGACGGTGACCTTGCAGAGCTTGTCAGGATTGCACCCAACGGGGTTGCAGAGCTTGTCGGGGTCATGACGCGGCTGATGCTGTCGGAGGCACCCGTGACGATGGCCCACGCGGGCACCACGACGGCGACGACGATTGGATCATCGATGACAACGACGAAGAAAAAGAAGGAGGAGGAAAAAAGGAGGAGGAAAATGAGGATACGAAGAAGAAGAGGAAGAAGAAGTGGCAGGAGAGGGAAAGGAAAAGGAAGAGGAAAAGGAAGAGGAAGAAGAAGAGGAGGGGGAAGAGAAAAAAGGATAAAAATATTATTTTACCTTATTAACTGACCATGATTAAGTATTTTAATCGTGGTTAACTAGATTTCTCTAACGGCTATTAACAGCAAGGATATATCTAAATACGTTACGACTTTTGTAGGGATAAGTTATGAAAGTTGAATTTTGCGGGAATATATTTGTTATTCATCATGTTTGCAAGGATCTGTATAAAATTAACTCTTTTTAAAATATACATATTTAGTTTGAAGGACAAAAAAGAGGCGACAAAAGAGAGAAAGACAAAGGAGAAATAATTTACTTTCTAATATTGATTTGTTTTCTAAAAAAGACAATTTTTTTTTGTACTTAAACAATTTTTTATAGTCTTTAAAACATTTTCAAGACTATTTTATGTGTAAATAGATACCAAAATAAATTGCAAGTTTGCTTTCTCGAACTTTAATTTATTATAAAATTATTGTAATTAAATTCAATACTTTAATTTAGTAGACTAAATATTGATGTATCACTAATATGAAAGTAATGTAACGGTATTGTGATTGATGATAGACAAATAATTAAAATGCAAACCCACTTTTACATTAGCGATACGTCAATTTTTTAATCTACTAAATTGAATTGTGTAACATAATTGTAATAGTAATTCTAAAAATTCGAGTCAGAAATTATAATAAAGTAAAATTTGAGTATCAAAATATCACACAGCTCGTAGTTTGAGGATCAAATGCTACAATTTACTGTAATACCACCTGCTTATTTATATAGCTAAATCGTGTCACTAAACTGGTCCATTTATTAAAATAATATTACTCAAATGAACCTACACTACATTGAACCTCACTTTTTGTCCAGATTCAAGCCACATTAATGTCCCCATCAGCAATTCCATCCTACCTACGTGGATGCCCAAAATAATAGTTTCAAAAAGAAGTATTTTATTATTAAGAAAAGATAGGATAACTAAAGCAAAAAACAAAAAAAAGGCAAAAGACAAAGTTTTTTTTTAGAGATAGGTAGTATGCTGTCCGTTTTGTTTATTTCATTTAGAAATAAATTTAGCTGAAAATATGAATCAATTAGAATTCGAATTTGGGTCTCAGATACCAACCATCGAGTTCTTTGCGACTTGTCCTAGGGATGGTCGGTGGCAAAAAGCTAAGTTGGTTATAAAAGCAAAGGGGAATAACACTGACCCATGATACTTACTTTGTGCACTTTATCTTTTTTGGGCCACTACCAAATGCACTTACTGGGTGTGTATGTATTTCTCACATACCATTCACATATTTTTTATTGTAAATATTTTAAAATCAGAATTAATTTAACGAATGTATTGTATCGTATTTAGAAAGCTTAAATTATTAAATATAAAATATTAAAATATTTTTTTTTTATAAAAAATGACCTTTCGCGTATGGTATCAATATCAAATCAATTTTAACACTCTATTCATTGCAAATAATTTTAAATACAATGTTTTTTTTTTTTCCATCGGCTATTTAATGATATAATTTTTCTTTGTGTTATTATATTTTATTCTTCATTATCTCTTGTCATCATACAAGCAAACTAAAATATTCGCTTTCTATTTTTTTTTTTTTTTGAGGTTCTCCGAAAACATAAATATAAAAAATCATCGTATTTGGACTTAAGTTTTTATAAATCAAATGCTGTCCTTTTCTGTGATATATAGATTCTTTAAAACTGATGGATACTTCGCACTTGAATGGTAAATTTTAAAAAATGTAATTTATAAAATAATAATCACTATAATTGTTATTATTCTTATTATAATAATTAAAGTGTGGTACATTGTACATGATACATACAAGATATACACGGAGTACTGCTCTGCGGCTGGAAAAATTCTAGAATGCAACGAGTATATTAGTGACGTGGCATAATCAATCAATTAAATGTCTTATTTTAGAGGTATATGTCCCATCATGATTGTAAAAAAATATTTTTGTTATATTTTTATTTGAAAAGAAGGAATACAATTGGCTTATTATTGATGACGTGGTGTAAGTGTGATAGTATAAATTTTGCCTGCGGTTGAACATTTTTCAGTGTCACGGTGGTTACGAAGCTTACTTATCTGACACGTGGTCCCCACAGTCGTGGGTCCCACGTGTCAGAGACAGAATCAGTTATATGCAGCGGCTGCATGGAAGGTACTCTCGAATGTACAGTGTCGGCAGCCAATTCCGGCGAGACAAATTGATTAATTGGACTTTGTTTTCCCAAAATAACTTTATCATCGCTTAGCATCTTTTTTTTTTCTTATATATTTTATGAAAATTTTAATGTATCGCAGAATAAAATATAACAATAAGGAATAGTTTTATTTTCGACGAAATATCATATAAATAAATAAATAAATAAATATATATATATATANATTCTTACCGATACTTTAAAGTATTACTAGTTATTCTTTAAAATGTCCTTAAATGTAAGATTTATTATAGATTATTTATGGACAATATATTAAAAAGCAGGGCTACTGTACTATTAGGAGCACAGTAGTCTTTGTGCTCCTAACTTTCTAACCATCCATCAAGTTTGATGGGTGGTTAGAATAAGAGAAGGATGAGATATTGAGAGAGAAATTTAAGAATGAGAAATTGAAACATCCAATTTCTCCTCAATATCTCATCTCTTTCTCATTCTAACCACCCATCAAACATGATGGGTGGTTAGAAAATTAAGAGCACAAGGACTGCTGTGCTCCTAATAGCACAGTAGCCTTGCTCTATATATATATATATATATATATATATATATATTTATGATCCGTAAAGTAAAAGTTTAGACGGTATTCGTGTTTCTGTTGTAAGATAATTCATTAATTTACCGTTCATATTAATTTGAAATTCATTTGTTTTACGATCTTAATAGAGTGATTTTTTTATTTTCCTATTTGTGTTCATAAATGGCTCCACTTAGTTAGCAAATGTAAATGCTAATGTTTTGTCCTTTGCTCCAATGTTTTGGGTACTAACAAAAAGTTTTCCTATTATTACTTGATGGTTAATTATGCGGCCAAAAATAATTGTCTGAGCTTGATCTGATGCCCCGATTTCAATTTTGGATTTCTTATCATCTGTCATTCATTGAATCTAAAATTTCAATCTTCAACACACCATACAATGTATATATAACTGTAAAGTACGGAAAAAAATTCGTACCATTCTAATTTGTTGTGGTCAAAATTTTAAGGAATGAAGACAAATTAGATGTCTCTGACAACAACTAATATCTAAATAAGAAATATTCTTTTTTTCTCAACATTTGTAGTTTTTTTTTATAAGCAATAGTAGGGTTGGCAATTCAGCTCACTGTTTGTAAATTAGCTCATATTCGAATAAAAAATAAGCCCAGGTTCAATTCATTATTTAATAAACAAGTCGAATGCGAACTGAATTTTTCAACTCTCTAGCTTGAAATTAATTTTAACGAGCCGAACATAAGTTAGAGTCAACTCGCTCATGTTCGGATCGATATAATTTGAAGATATATATATATATATATATATATATATATATA